>NC_049209.1:4187144-4214644 GCF_013347855.1 Anguilla anguilla | reverse complement strand
TATATTGCGAAACAGAAAAGAAAGTGTTTGGGTTTGACCTAGTGAAATGTAGATTTTTCTCTGTCTGCGGACAGAGCCACCCGGGGGACACGATGCAAATGAAAACATTTTCACGAGAAAACAAATAGACGACCTGGGGCATCAAACATTGCACATGGCCTGGCCAAGGTCAGAACAGAGACAGAGAGATGGGGATTCTGCTCGCCAAACTTCTGTGAATCAGAAACCTTCAGAAACCAGTTCTGAATCCAGGACCCTAACTGCTGTGTAAGCATTTTGAACCCTTGTGAGGTCACAAATATGTGGTTAGAATGTTGTGAGGTCACAAATACATGGTTGGAATGTTGTGAGGTCACAAATACGTGGTTAGAATGTTGTCAGATCACAAATACGTGGTTAGAATGTTGTAAGGTCACAAAAATGTGGTTAGAACATTGTGAGGTCACAAATATGTGGTGTGAATGTTCTTAACTGAACATTCCAATGCTGATTTGACAATCACTGCTGGTAATTGATAGAAATTGAGTTCTAGAAAACTCGGTTAGAATTTTGAAATAGTTCGTAGAGGGAGCGAATGACGCAGTCGAATGTGGTCTAGAATCCGGCGGGGTCGAAATGTCACGAACAATGGGGCGCGAGTCATGCCGCTGGCTACATGAGAGAAAAGCCAGCTAAATTAATTTCACGAAAAGGAGACATTTTCAGGGAGATGAGGAAAACAGGGAGCCAGACATTTGCATGTCGAGGCTAATCCTGGAGACGCACAGAAGCTGGGTCATCCGTGTCCAGAAGCGGCTTATTTCCATCTAGTTCACAGATTTTCAAAAAACAACAACAACAACAACAGCAGCAGCAACAACAACAAAACTGTTTCCAATTACAGGTAAAGAGAGGCTTCCGTCTTACTTTGAAGAGTTGGCTCCGTTTTTCGGCTCAGCGGGAACAATCAGCCCCCGCTGGGCGGGCTAATAGCTAGCCGCCGCCGTACCCCTGCAGCGCCTGCGTGCTCCAGGAGCCATTACGCTTTTTTAAAATGTATTTTTTATTTTTTTTTTTTGGAAAAGTGTGCTGCCGCCAAACTAGCCCCAAAACTTCTGCTTCACGCGCCAGGGCCCTTCCCGACAATGGCACCTTGACGGCGTCCGTGAGCTGACCGATCTATCCCGCGAGCCGCAGCTGCCTTTCGGTAATGAATGTGTTTTTCCTTTACTGACACATAACAACCGGAGTTTCACTTTATTATTGATGGTGTGTCCCTGAATGAGGGGGGTGAGGGTGGGGGTGGGGGTGAGGGTGAGGGTGGGGAGAGGGATAAGTATTCTAGCCTCGTCGGCCGAGTGCCAGAGTCCTAAATGTTCCCAATGCAAAGATCTATTGCTGGAGTGTAAGTCGCTCTGGATGAGAGTGTCTTCTGAATGCCTGTAAATGTGGGCATAGAATTAAACTCCAACAATCCGCCTTCTGTGCATGAGCTCAGGTTAAGGGCTCCACTGGCCCTCCAAAACAATATTCAAAATATCAGCAAAGATCTCGTGTAAGGTAATGATCTCACAAATTGTAATCCTGATACAAAATGATGAAGTCTTTTCTTCATTGCCACCTGGAAACAAAAAAAAGTGCATGCACAGATTTGGCTAGTCGAGGGGTGTCAAACTGAATCCCAAGGGGGCCGCAGCCTCTGTGGGTTTTTTTGTGGTTTTCTTTCAATCAGCTGTCAAATAAGGCCTTGAGAACAAGGTGTGTGGACTCCTTAGCCAATCAATGACTTAAATGAAACACTTGCGCTGAGAACATCCAAAAAGAAAAACAAAACAAAAAAAAAAACCACAGGCATTGCAGCCCTCCAGGACTGGAGTTTGACATTTGTGGTCTAGTCCATCACGTGAGGAAGTAACATCACATGATGCATGCAAACAAAAAAAATTGTTTGCATGAGAAGTTACTTTAAGAGAAGATGTGGCTGACACAGTTCTGATTACCAGTGTTCCATGTGCAACTGCGTCTACTATGATGTCACGGAACTTTGAGGTCCTGACATCATCAGCAAGGGACGTCTGAGGGCGGAAGCACACATTCTGGAATTCTGACACCTGTCCGTTCATTTTAAGCACTAGGGGAAAACAGATGTGCCACTGCAGGTCATTTTAATCAGAAAATGCCTGTGACCCTATTAAAGCGACTCTACGTTTGGTGCAACAGTTTCTTGTTCACTATTTGCATCCTTCGGTAAAAGCCTTCACACTGTGAAACGTGACATGCTGAAGTTTTGACACACTACCAAAGAGATATCATGTCCACAGATGTTATATTAAATTCTGAAGAGAAACAAACAAATTTATATCAAAGAAAATGAATTGGAAAAACATTGTAGGATACACAAAAGCACTTCAAGACAACATATCTCGTAATATATTTTGACTGATATGGATATGTTTGATTGATAAGGATATTTTTGTCAAAATGTGACTGAGAACATTCATTTGAAAATTTTACAGAAAACAGAACAGAAATAATAGCTTTTGAAGTTTGTGATCAGTGGTCAAGTGTCTACCCTTTTCTGTCAGTCTTAATACATCAATTTGGTAAATGTGCATGTGTGTCTGTCTGTGTGTGAGAGTTTGTTTGTGTGTGTGTGTGTGTGTGTAGAGTTATTTGATCCAATTCAAGTTAAATTATTTATGTACACATTGCATGTGTTTTTGCACTTTTCCCTGTAATAGCTAATTTTTTTTTTTGTTGGCAGCAAAAACTCATTTTCTAAGACTTACACAGATCTTTACACGGATCATATTGAGGTGTATTGCTTGGCAAGCAGAACGTTCTCTGCCTGGAACTCAAGCTGAGAGAGTATATTTATTTACCATAGCCGCTCGGTGCAGGTTGACAACACAAATAAGCGGGTTGTCAGTGGTGCTATTCGGTGTAAAATAAACATGACAGGCGCACTGGCAGGCACTGTACCGCCGCTGCAGAGTCTACTCCGGGCTTGTTTCAAATGTGGATGTAATTTAGATGTAAATGCAATGACTGAAAGGGTGAAAAGAGGCGATCGGAGTGGCGAGCACTACACTGTATCTACATGCATTGGGTCCCAGCTAGCATGCATGGTTGCCCGCTAGCGTACATATAGTAATGAGCTAGCATGTGTAGCAGCCCTCTAGTACTCATATAGCAATACACTAGCATGCATAGTAGCCCACTAGCACGCACACAGTGGCACGTTAGCACGCATGGCAGCCCACTAGCACCCAAACAGCAATGCACTATTATGTAAAGCAGCCCGCTATCATGTATACAGCAATGGGCTAGCACGTATAGCAGCTCGCTATCCTGTATACAGCAATGCGCTAGCACGTATAGCAGCCCGCTATCCTGTGTACAGCAATGCGCTAGCACGTATAGCAGCTCGCTATCCTGTATACAGCAATGCGCTAGCACGTATAGCAGCTCGCTATCCTGTATACAGCAATGCGCTAGCACGTATAGCAGCTCGCTAGAATGCGAACGACTGCCTGCTAGCGCATACATACAGTCTGCCGTATCAACACAGTTTAGATACGAAGATCAGGTGATGCTTATTTTGATGTACTGCACATGCATTACATACAATGCCACAAGGATGCTTTCTAGACCCAAATATTTATATACAACAACAAGATATTTACAGTAGGGGGTTCAGGTTCGATTGTGAAACTATTTTGTGGATTTGCAATTTGCGAGCGCTCTATGGGGTGCCTCTGATACCCCGGACAAGTGGAGAAAATGTAGTCGGGCCGTGACAAACACAATTCTTTGGGGAATCTCGTGCTTTGCCTCAGGATGTGGCCACAGCTATTGCTAGGCTTATTACAAAAAACTTATCTTCTCGCAGCCTTGAAACATCACTTCAGTTGCCAGCCCTTTCATGGAAGTCGGCAGTGTATGTTCACTTTTTTATGTGCTTATGTTGGTAGTTACGTCTCACCACAATGCAATATATGGTCCTCGGTTCAGTTAAAATGTCTGTTTATTTTTTTAGGCTTTCGCCTTTTTCCGATTTATGTTCCCGCTCGTTCCTCTTTGCTCTCTTAACATTACTCTCCTGCCGCAATCTCGCTGGAAACAGCTGCTGGGAGATGTCGTGTTCTCGAACTGCCATTTTTCACCGGCCTGCGGCGGTTCTGGTCAGCCCTGGCTTGTAAACACCGGCCTCGTGGCGAGATCTGCACTGTTAAAGCCGACGTACCGCTTTAGCCCACGCACGTTTCATCAGTAATCCCGGGAATCTCCGAGCAGACGTCGCGGCGGGTAAATAGTACCGCGTGTTCCTGGTCTGAAGCGCCTGAAACACAGGCTTACAGTCACACGCTTTCCCTCACGAGGAAATTTCTCAGAACCCAACCACCGTTTCACCACGTATGAATATGAATTTATGGGACCAGCCATGGTCCACAGGGCCACCTTCTATCTGTTAGCATACCGCATGTATGCAGTCTTTTTCCTTTTTTTTCTTTTCTTTTTTTTTTACATGACATAGTTCAATGGAGAAGGCTGCTGTGTGTTGACCTAGTCAAATGTGTGATTAATCAGACTCAGCAAATACAGAGATGTCTGACCTTTTGAAACCGCATGCTATGGTGGCTGGATGGTTGGGGGAAGCGGTTGGGGGTTGGGGGGGGGGGGGGGGGGGCATTGTATAAATACAGTCTATTCCGTCTGTTTACAAATGAATCCCAAATGAAAGCAATAAACAGAAGCTCCTGGGCGGTTGAATGGTCCAGTTGATATGCAGTGTGAGTGCCAGGACATCAGCCTGTTCTTCAGACCTGAATTTCAATGCGACGTGCTGCCAGAAAGAGCCTTTTCAAACTCAAGTGTAGTGTCTGTAGGCCTAGCACACGGTACATGGCCATTTAAACAATAATTAAACTCATTTATGATCGCTGTTGATTTTAGTTGGACTCCTCAATTTAGGCCCCAGGATTGCTGCATAGCCAAACATCCCCCGACCACCACCATGTCCTTGTTAACAGTGTTAAGCGGTCATTGCTCAGTCATTAGTGTGACTGTCTTATGAATTATTAATTATGGGATATGCTCCTGTTTGATGTTGGCTTTATGGATTCCGACTTATAGCATAATAAATCATGGAGCATTGAGAATTAACATTGGTAAGGCAAATTCTTTGGGAAGTTGGCTTTCCAAATTTGTCACAAACTGCTATTTTTTACCATCGGTTTATGCAAAGTTTATGCTAAGTTTTTTTTGTTTTTTATTGTTTTTTTTTTTTTTTGCACAGCCAGCTTTGTTAAAAGAAGAACAGCACGGTGGAACCTATTATTTTCGGGCTTTTATCCTTTTTTTTATTTTATTTGCAGCGCTGCATGATTTAAAAGGAATGGAAATTAATGCTTTCTTTTCCCGACGCGCACAAAGACGATCTCGGTGGAGGAGGGCTGTTTGTACCTCACGCGCACCCCGGGTAAGTGCACTTCCTGGTCTCTAACGGCAGCGCTGTCTGAAAGAGTTCCGTACTGAGGGAAATTGAAGGTGATAAGTCCCGTATTAGTTCAATTGTTTTCACTCGTGGTGAAAACCGTCTCCCGGTTCAAACAAACCGTTCCGCGGAGAGTCCTTTAACTGTGTCATTAAGTCCTACGGCCGTCTCTCCTCTTAAACGGTTACTGGCTGCCGTGCCGGGAATAATTGGCTTGGCATGAAATCGCTTTTAAAGGTTGGTGCTAATAAAGCCTTGTTTAGAATCTCCTGGGGGGCATCTCTATTGGAGGATTTATACCTTTTGCTTACTCATAAACGCATTTAGCTTTAAATAAGTCACGGTGCTCTTATTGGGTTCTGAGAAACATGCTTTTAACTACAAATGTTTTTTGAGTGATTGCACCACTGCAAGGGAAAGGAGGTCCGTTCATCTGGTGCCCGTTGGCTGAGACGCGATCGCAACAAAACTAAAAAAAAAAGAAAAGAAAACTGTTTTCGTACAGAACCTTAATTATGATAAAAGGATAAGAGAACTTGTGAGGGAAACAAAAAAATTGTTATGGAAATGAAAGGTGTCCTCACCTCCTCCTCTTAATGGAGTACTTTATTTAAATCCAGCACAGTGGGGTGAAATAAAGGCCTCTCTCTCTCTCTCTCTCTCTCTCTCTCTCTCTCTGTCTCTATCTCTCTCTTTCTCTCTCTCTCTCATTTCTGGGGGACTTAACAAAGCTGCTAGTTGCAGGATCAATTGAGAGAGAGAGAGAGAGAGAGAGAGAGAGAGAGAGAGATGACGAGATTAATAATTCAAATGCATTAGCAAGATGCTGTGTTTGATGGTTAGATGGAAGTGGACAGCCCAAGACCTTGCTTCTGAATTTCCCCACTGCAGACAGCTGCAGATATGTGTCTAAAAGAAGACGGTACTTATAGTGGATAAGACTTGTAGCGTTGCTGCAACAGGAAAACAGCAATTATTTTTTGGCATCGACAGGTTTTGGATTCAACTTTAAATTGGGCTTGTGGGGTCCCCCCCCCCGGCGTCACCTTAATGAGAGTGAAAGAGATGAACTTTAAACAAAAGGAAATGCACATAAACACACAAACAAACACAACCACGATATTGCCTATACATAATTTAGTGCCTCCAATTTACTTGCCTCGTGTACATCTCTAATAACCGGGAGGTTTCTGTCTCTAATAGTCCACAAATTGCCCCTCAGCATTTACATACTGCTTGCTATTAACCAGAGCTTTTTCTTTGCTGGTGAAACGTGAGTCAATTTGTTGCTTGCGGTATATTAAATGTTAATTTCAGACACATGTTTTGGAAAGAAACATGTCATGTCTGTTATGTTGCATTCATTTTTCAAATAATACATTCAAGCATGATGCGTGCTTCTGGACATAACCCAAGAGTAACCATACTGCTACCACTACTGCTGTTGCAACTACTACTACTACTGCTGCTGCAACTACTACTACTACAATAACAATAATAACAACAAAAACTGCTGATACCTACCTGCCTCTCAGACTTCATATTTGTGAAAAATAACAGTGTAAGCAGATGCTTTCTCGGGACTTGGCTTTCCATCATTTATATCTATTATCTGTGGTATTTGCACGCATGCTGGCAGATATTTCTGGGCCTTATCTCGGGGGGATTGGTAGAATCCTGGGCGATGTGTGTGCACACAGAGATTTCCTGTCAGAATGCAAACAAGAAAAAACAGAAGATCCTCCTGGAAAAAAAAAAAAAGCTCTGAGGAGCCTGTCTTCTTGCCCCTCGTTACCTGACAACCAGTGCAGTTTCCATGCAATCTGCGATATAAGAGGGTTGACCCAAAAAATTCTCGGCACCGTCCCATTAGAGACAGCGCACCGCACTCGTTGGGAGGGGGGGGGGGGGTGGAGGCTTTCGTGTGGCGTACCCAAATCTCCTCGCTGTCGTGGTTCGCTCTCGTTACGTCACAGGTGTACAAAAAAAACCAAAAACCCGATGATTTTCGGAGCCCGTCGGACGTGCCCTGCGGCGTCGGTGTCATGTGGTGCGAGAGAACGCAAGCCTGGCGTCAGAGGCGTGTCGTGTACGCGCGTTCTGCAGCTCTGCGCTCCTCTGGGACCCGTGGAGACGAGCGCGAGACTTACTCCCCGTGACACAGACGGGCTCTGAGACGCCGCGGATCGGCAGGTCCGCATGACGAACACCGGAGTCCACAGGGACGAATGCTCTGTGTGTACATGATATCATGTGCCTGTGTGCGCGTGTGTGTGCGCGTGTTCAAATTTTCCTAAAAGCACACAACGTTGTCTGCTTTGTGCAGTCCGCCATTTTCTGTCCCACCTGCATTTGAATCGTTTAAAAAGTTCCCGTGTCAACAGAGTAACAATTTTCAAAATAATTATTTTTAACAGATGACACACACACAGAGATGCACTTTGTGTCATTGGCACCCTGTTATTTCTCAGGAGCTGAGCTCAGTTGGCTATTTAAGGGGGGTGGGAAACACATTTTCACTTTACGCCACATTGCTCTGATAGCTGATCATAGCCTCCGGAAATTTTTTATGTCAAACGAGAGAGATTGATTGACAGACAGTGATTAGGACCCCAGAGTGGGCTGAGCACCTGGAATGATCGTGGGAACCCGTTCTGGGTGCGATTAATTGGGGCTTTCTTGGGTCAGCTCCCAAACACATACAGTGTCTGTCATAGGCTAAGGCTGGACTAGGTGTTTCCAGGCAATAGCAGTAATAATAGCAGTGATTGGTCAACCATCAAACCACTTAAGCTGCATGCGCTATTGACATTTTACTTCCGTCACACGCACAGAGAATGCCCTGGGTAAACTCGCTGGCTAAATCGCACAATTTGTTTAGTAAGGCCAATTATTCTAGGCATCAAAACAGATTAAAATAAAAAAAGAAATAAAATATAAAAGATTGCAATTATTCCGCTTGGTACCTCTTCGGCTTTTGGGGAAAAAAAAAAAAAAAAAAACTTGTCAGTGGCTCACATTAGCCTGTGACAGCGTTTGTTCAACGCTCCATATTCCGGGTAATTGTTTACCCTCGGCCATGTTCCGTTGGACATCGGCGATTCCGTTTCCCTCCGGAACGCTAACAGAGTTCTCGCCGCGTTTAGCCGATTCTTAGCGACGCGGCGAAAAAAAAAAAAAGCAGGAAAGAAAGTACAGGAAGCGGTTTTTAGAAAGGCCAAACAAACACAGCTGGTGTCGCGCAGGTTCAGGTGTGACCGGGGTGGTAATAGACGGGAGGGAAAAGAGAGAGAGAGAGAGAGAGAGAGGGAGAACAGCTGCACAATGTGCCCACAGCTTCTCAACGAGGACAAGACTCCGCACGAGCGACGGCTCGGAAAATTCGGAGGCAGCAGACCGTGTGGCGCATGTTTTTAAAAAAATAAATAAAAAAATTCTCCTCCTTTCCTCGTGACCTTTTGGTTTTTGAGGTTTGACTATGTATATATTTTCATGTCCTGGAGAATTCAAACGTCTGCTCTGGCTCTGCAAGGAAATATCATTTCTAGATTTGGATCTGGGCTGACTGCCTTTTACACAGTAAAAAAAATGTCCAGTGTTAATTCAACTCTAAACAGATAACATTTCGTCCCACATTCCAGAGTCGAATTAACTCTGTCAGAGTTGAATTAACAATGTTAGAGTTGATTAACACTGGGCGTTTTTACTGTGTACCCACCTATTGCTGAAGCCCGTTGGACTCCAGTGGCTGTCCCTGGGCCAGACAGACGGAGTGTTTATCCTGCATGGTGTGCCGCTTGGCACCGTGATATACCGTCCGCCTTTCATTGCGGGTAATAGGTCATAACTGTAAAACGTTTAACTTCTGCGAAAAGGAGAACAGCGTGATTTACCGGTAAAACCGGGAATTAAAGTAATCCTGTGATTTATGTGCTTTCGCCCGCAGTACATAAATCTGTGGGGGGGGAGACGGGAAGGGGGGGGGGGTGTTTTTAAAAAGGTAACAAACTACTTTATGACCTGCTGGAGTGGCCTGTCAATCACTTGGGCCACACGGGGGGGGACCAAGGACACAGGTTTTTATGACTCCGCCCCCTCGGCCTGCACTCTGTTCGTAGGGCTGTAACGCTGGGGATGGTAGCCATGGTGATTTATTAGAAGTGGCAGTCAAGGCGAAAGTCAGTGTGCTGTGCATTTCTTTTTTTTTTTTTTTGGTCGAATTTTTTGCACTTTGTTGTTGTTCAGTTGATCGAACATTAATTGCAGTACATCTGAGCAGTAACGGCAGTTGAAGGGGAAGAGGAAAAAATGCTTTTCACCACAAGTAGCCTGTGCTGCATTGTTCTTAACACTCCAGCAACAGGTGTGCGTGTGTGTGTGTGTTCATATGCATGTGTGTATGTACTTAATTCCTACTACATTTCATTTTGTATGTCCTATTTAATTGGGTGTCCAGAATTTGAAACAATCAACCCTTGTATTCATGTTTGGGCCAATTGACCTATTTTAATTTAGTAAAAGAACAATAATACTTTTGAGTGACAAACCCACCGTACATCTTGTTCTTGTTTTATGTTTCTGTTTGTTGTTCATCATCTGTGTCTTCTTTATGTCTTTTTGCATATATGGTTTCTTTTTAAATATATAATACAGATGAAAAATAAGTCATTGTCAATCCAAAACAATCAATAATCTGCTGCATGGGAAACCTTGTTTCATTTTTATTTGTAGATAAAAATTTCACAGATAAACATGATTCATGCACCCCAGGCCTTCATTAAAGCATATTTTCAAAAAAATATATATAAATCATAGCTTTATCACAGAAGAATGACATTTTCATTATTAAATGTGATCTAGCTGATGTACATGGAAACCATAAACTACAGTATATATATATATACACTGTTTTTTTATGCCTCCGCGAAGGCACAGCCGTGGCCGGAGGCATTATGTTTTCGGGTTGTCCGTCCGTCCGTCCGATTTCCATTCTCGTGAACGCAATATCTCAGGAACGCCTTGAGGGAATTTCTTCAAATTTGGCACAGACGTCCACTTGGACTCTAGGATGAACTGATTAGATTTTGGTGGTCAAGGGTCATGGTCACTGTGACCTCACAAAACACGTTTTTGGCCGTAACTCAAGAATTCATACGCTAATTATGACACACAAATGTCTAATAGGATAAAATGATGAAGTGATGGCGGAGGCATACAACCACGAGGCGGTATTTCTAGTTTTTTTTTGGATAAAGATAATATATTTTGAGTATTTTTTCATGAATTTTATTTCTGTATTGCTTTAAAATCCCGGTAATGTCCTGGGTATACTTGACCCAAGCTAGCAGTTTTGTAGGTGGCAAAATATAAACTGAACACACAGGTTTAAAGTACGTATGAGGAAACTTCACTCCTGGGATGAATTTATTTGTGTTTATTGAGTAGTGCACAACAATTTTTCATCTGGAGAGATGGTATAAGAGATCATACTGACCTAATAAAACACCAGGATTTTGTGGGCCTAGTTGCGGGTACATGAGGGAATATGGGGGGGGTGTCACTTTTAGGATTATTAATCTTGTGACAAAAAAGCTCTGGCAGATTGATTAGGGAAAATAAATTGGAGGTGATTTAAGAACTGATCATTTAAATGAACCGTAGCGGCGGCGGCGGCATTCTTTCTCTTAGCACTTGTTAAATGTGCTAAGCTAAGGAGCTTTCGCTAATTTACCAGACGGCAAGTATCACAGAAAATTAATAGAAGCCTGCCCTGAAGCCATACATCATGCGTTTAATGTATTATTCTGAGGTGGAACTCCCATTTTTTAACTTCAGAAGCCCTGAGGTTCAGAGCCTGAGTTTAACCCCCTTGTCTGTAGTTATTAGTCATGAGGCCTTTCGTCTGGGGAACACAATCTGTTACTGACGGCCATTTGTGTTGAACTCTTTAAAAAAAAAAAGGAAATAGGCTGCCCTCATTGCTTTCCATTGTCGTGTGCTAGTGTGTATGTGTGTGTGTAAGTGTGTGCCTGTGTATGTGTATGAGCGTGCCTGTGTGTGTATGTGTGTGTGTGTGTATATGAGTGTGGCTGTGTGAGAATGTGTGCGTGTGTTTGTGTGTGTGTGTGTGTGTGTACGTGCACGTGCGCTTGTGTGGTTGTGTGTGCCCATATATGTGTGTGTGCTCATGTGGTTGAGTGTGTGCCCCTGTATGTCTGTGTGTGTGTGTGTGTGTTTCACTCCACGGTATGATGTGGATGACCCCCAGACCGCCCCCTCCAATTCTGAAGCATGCACAACCTTCACCTACCACAGCAGACAGATCAGAATCATTGTTCCTCTTTATCTTGCGAAATAAGTACACATGTGGGGACACATTTACAACAACAGCACTTAGTCAGGACAGGACCACTGTATGGCACTTACTTTTTTATCACTCATCACCCAATGGTCTCCCTTGTGTTTATACTCAGCAACCAATCACTGTCCACCCCGGACAATGGGCAGTGAACCAGAGACATGGTTTATGTACTGCTTCTCGTTTTACAGTTATTTTTTCTTCTTTCTTCTCCACATTGCAACCTCACAATAATGCCTGGCTGTAAAGTGTCTGTATAAGTCACTTGGTTTATCGTCTTTGAAAGACAATGTGCAGAGCTGGTACGTTAAGTAAAAGTTCAATTTTTGAAGGAGTGAGGTATGGAGATGAACCGGGCCTTCTTTATAGCGGCTAATATGCAAGAAAATAAGTAAGATATAAAATGGTTTCCCTGGTTTATTGTCTTTGAAAGAAAATGCAGAGTGGTGGTACTTTCAGTAAAAACCTGTATGATTTTGAGTGCAGTAGAGAGATGAACTGAACCTTCTTTTTTTTTTAGCAACGAATGTGCAGAGAAATAAGTAAGATATGAAAGGAAAAGATGCACAGAACATAAACAGAATTTAGCAAGATCCTTACAGGTCTTTATTAAAGCTGTTTCTTCCTGTTACCCTTGTTATTATTCCAGAAAAAAATGTTATACAGTACCTGTCTTGTGCTGGGACAAACTGTTTTGTGAAAATAAAAAGTTTTTTATTTATTTATTTTTTAGAATGACCAAACTGGAAAGGATTATACAAAATATTTCACTGCAAAGAGGCATCAGAGCTGTTAAACATGAACTGCAGCAATGCTGCTTTATTTAACTGACACCAATCAATGCCTGCTTAGACACAAGTGAAGGTCAATTAAATGTCTAAGGCTCATAAAAGAAACGCTTCACAGACAAAAATGACGATCAATAATTAGCGCTAGCTTTAAATGGTGAAAAGGTTGTTGAATGGAATTAAATTAACTGAGATCAAACGATTTAACAAACATTTACATTCTAACGATTGCAATCAATCATACGCTTGCAGGTTTTGTACTCCAGGTTTAAATTACACGCCAATTTCTAAACACTTAAAACAAAACGATTGTCACTTATTGAAGTTTTACGACATTAGTCATTTTTCAAGGGTGCCATATATCAATATTGTCTTCAAAAAAAAAAAAAAAAAATGAATGAAAATAAATGTTTAATCAATACAGTCTTCTCAAAATAAAATCACTGAATAATGTCCTTCATAGTAATATTGCCCTAACCCGTTTTTCCCTTGTGCCATGCATAAAATAGTTATGCATGAGATATAGCACAAGAACAGTCTAGTGACCAGGATCCTATAAAAGATTCACTATATGTATTTTTTTGTATGGAATGGGAAAGCAGATTTGTATGCGTATGAGATACCATTCCCAGATCCGGTCGTCCTCCCCCCCCCTGTGTGCGGCCACCCGTGTGTGTATCGTTCCCTGCTTTGATAAGCCGTGTGTGTTCGTGCGTGGGGGGGGGGGGGGAGGGGGGGGGGGGGGGGTGGGGGGGTAGGGGGGGCAAGCAAACACTCCCCAGGCGTTGTGTCAGAGTGTTGATCACATTTCACAGCGCATCAGCCAAGTAGTGCATGTGTAGTTATTGTTTAACATTCTACAAACAATAATCCAGAACACATGCACATACATGCACTGTGAAAAATAAAGAAAAATGTCCAGAATACTCAGTATTTCAAGGTAACTTGAAGCAAGTGGTCTTGAAATATTGAGTATTCAGAACTTTCTTTCTTCCAGTGTAGCATGTCTTCAAGTTTCACCATTTTACACTCATTTATCAGTTTTATTCTGCTACTGGTCTGCAAAAATCACAAGAAGAAATCAACAGACCTTTAAAAAAAAAAACACCTTAAAAAATTATCACTTCCCTATTGTTCATGAAACCGTCGAATAAGCAATTATTTGTGCAACGCTTGTAGAATCTGTGCTGTGAAATATATCTGCAGAGGTTTTGAACAGTCAACCACAAAAATCGTCTGATGCGTCGAAACAGACCCACACCTCTTATTGTTATGGAGTGCTGTTCAGCCCAGGGTGCTGGGCTTAAAATAACACATCAGGTCTGATGTGCTTGGGCGTTGTCTCAGCCAATGCAGGTGTGGATGACATTGAAAGATGGTTGAAGGACTCTCCGGCATCATTCTGCATTTCGAATCACCCACCCAAGGGGCTCCAGTAGGCCCTTCTCCTGGGGACGTATCGAACACCTTATTGATTTTCAGCTCGTCGCTTCATCTTCATCAGATTGTATTGGGAATGTATTTCTGCTTGGTTTAAAAAAAACAAAAATTATTTTGCGGGGTGGGGCTTGGCTTTGGTTCATTCTCGTTTCTCTGTTTTCTCTGGTACTAAAAGCTCAAGGGCCTATAATTTGTGTAACAAAAACAAAGAAAAAAAATGAAATGAGTGGGCCTTTTTTCCCTTCTGATCAGGGACATGTTTCTTAAAATAAACAAAAAAACGGTGTTGCACATCTAGTAAAGAAGACTGGGGAAAAAAAGACCTTCCTCCTTTGGATCTTGGTGGAGGCTAATTAATGAAGGCAGGATGATGGGGTAATTAACACTTGGAACAAAACAGACGAGGTTTTACGTTTGTGTAGCGCACAGCGGAGCGAGTGAATTATCGTCAGCGAGTAACGGATGTTTCCGAACGCTTCGTGAGCACTTCGGAGGACCCCGCGGAGCATTTTCGACCGTTTCGCGAGCCTCTGCATGTCCCGTGTGAGCGTGCTTTTTCATCAGCATTTTCCTTAAACGAGAAGGGCATTCGGAGGTCACGGGATATGTCCGTGGCATTCGGCAGTATGTGTCAGATTCCCCTAATCCTTAATTATGCAGGGCTGGTTATGTAGAAGTATATCCCTGGTTAATACGATCTTATGTAAACTCAGCTCGTCCATTAAGTGAAAGAGTTCGTAGCAAGGCTCTGATGAATTTTTTATTTTTATATATATATATATATATATATGTATATATATATATATATATATATATACACGGTTTTAGACACGGTCAAGCAAACGGGCCCCAGTCCAGGTCTCAGGATGTGTGGTCATCACAGCCGTTAATTGCCTTTTTAGCTCGTTGTTCAGCCCTTAATTAACGGATAATTAACGGCCCAGGAAATTAAGGGTGTCGTAATTGGAGGAGGACCCAGGAGCACCTTGCTGTGATATTCCCTGGCTAAGCCCACTGACTGACATTGGAGCTTATATGCCCTTATTCCCGGGGGGGTCAGCGCAGTGTGGCTTCGGGACAAAGAATCCCATGTCTCTACAACACTCTGAACGGTGTGGTGGGACAGTGAAAGGTCCACAGCTTTCCTGCAGTGCACGTGCAGCTTTGATTGGGCCATTTGTTCCGTTTCAAGACTGATTGACACCCCTGATATTTCCACCTTAAAAAAAAAAAAAACAGAAAAAAAAAAAACAATCAATTCTGCTGCATTGTAATTAAATGATTGAGAAATTCCTTAATCGACAGCTCTGAAATGTACCCTTGAATTAGCCTTATATCATGTGACCTTGTGCAATTTCGGGCCACCTGCGATCCAATTAAAACGGTTTCAAAGAAGCTGCCGCATGCCTGTGAAATCATTCAGAATGTGTGTTCATTCAGAAATATGTATGAACCCACAGAGTCTAATAACAGTCTAATAACTTGCTCTCTCTGGGTGCAGTGGCAGATAATACGTTTTTTAAGTGCTGTGCGAGAAGGCTTCACGGATGGGTGTTGGTGTTGGTGTGCTGAAACGTGGAGTGCATTGTTCCGTCCGTGTAAATATTTTGGCACACAACCACTGAAAGAAAACGCATAAGCACACTGAAGTGTATATACGCACACACACACACACACACACACACACACGTACATACATACATGCACACATACACACACATACACACACACACCCCCACACACACGTACATACATACATGCACACATACACACACATACATGTACACACACACACACACGTACATACATACATGCACACATACACACACATACATGCACACACACACACACGTACATACATACATGCACACATACACACACATACATGTACACACACACACACACGGACGTTTAGAAATTCTCTCCTCCGTCACACACCCCACGCCTGTGTATGCATGTGTGAGTTTGATTGGCATGTCTTCGTTGCGCTTGTGTCCTGAATGAAAATTAACCACTCTGGAAAAATCTAAACGCGGCGATGCTCGTCTTATATCCCTGACAACCTTGACATTTGCTTGACCGGCATAGTGATGGGCGGGGTAAGGCGGGACGGGCCGGGGGGGAGAGAGGCGGAGATTGGGGGGGGGGGGGATGTGGGGTTGTGGCGGAGGTCGATGACTGTCAATCCGCGAATCGCGTCCAGTGCTCTGACTGGAATACATAATTACAGGCCTTTGATGGATGATAAGGAGACGGTAAACGCTCAAGACACTTCACAGCGACGGGTTCACGAGTGAATATTACCCACATACCGCACAAAAAAACCACACCCCACCTCCCCCATTACCTCTCCTCAACCCAGAGTACCACACGTTATTCAACGTGCTTTTATTTTTCCCAGGTAAGCATCCTCCAAAATGTCTCCTTGCACGCGCCTATGCAATTTGCGCAGGAAGATCAAAGCACTTATTTTAAATTATGATAAAGGTCAGAAAATAAAAGAAATATTAAGGTATTCAATTTCACATTCTTAATATATATATATATTCTGTATAATAATTCTGTATGATATACGTATATGCAATGTAATACCCATTTTATTTTCTGACCTTTATCATCATTTATTCATTCATTTCAGCCCACTCCGTGTCACACGGTCCCAGTGCTGTCTGTTGACACTGAGTGGGGAACTTGGAAAAACGCGCTTAACTTCCTCAGAAGTGGATCTCCAGCCAAACTACAGCTGAAGTTAAACCTGATATTTGAAAACTGTAAATGCGTGGTTTCTGTCACTCCAAGTGCACAAAGCAGAGTTGCCAAAGGGCCTTACTGCCCGGAGGCCAAAGCACTGGAACAATCTTTTAATTGAAAGTTGGAAATGAAAAAAAATTACATAATCACATAATCTAAATTTTGCCCTGAAAAATCAATTTTTTTACAGAGGGGCCTGTATTTAATCAACAATTGTCTTTAACTTTGACTCAGAACAAAATGCAGTTTGACAAGGTCCGCCATCAGCACAACTGATTTGCCAGACAGTACTTGCACATAAAAAAAACTATTCACTAGCATTTTTTACATTAAGAGCAAATGTTGACTGAATTCAGGGAATTGTGTATATCTACAGTATGTATGCATTAAGGTATTATGGCTGGAACAATGGCTGAGTCAGAATTCCCTTAATTCCCAGAATGCCTACCCTGATCCGTCAAGCTGAATCTGGCCCATGGCTTTAGAACTGGAAATAAAGAGCCAGTTTGCCATATGGAAATACAACCCTGAATGTGAGAGAACAATAGGATCTATTTTACTGACTATTTTAAGTTTATGTCAGCACTTTTAAAAGATTTATTTATTTATTTATTTTTATGATTTTATTGATGTCCCTACTCATTGTGCATTGTGCCTGGTATAGAATGCTAACAGGAGCTTGACATTATCACACAAGGTTACACAGCAATATTTCATCGAAGCGCAGAATATGCTTATTTTTTTATTTTTGCAGTGGTTTGCGTTAACCCCTTTTAAGCTGTGAAGTCACAAGTATGTGAACGGAGTGTTCTTAACTGGACATTCTAATGCTGATGTCACAATCACTGCTGGCAATTGAGAGCAGTGGAGTTCTAGAACACTGACAGAATAAGAATAGATAAAAAAACCCCACTCTTCAAAGAGTTAACGCGCTCTTGTTGGCTGTCTGTTCGGTGTGGGAGATTGCGCTTGTCATCCGGAGACAGGGCCGGATCTGAAGCCTGGGGGAAGATGGGTAATATCACGCCGGCCGGGGCAGGCGCTTCTGCTGCCGTCGCTCAGCCTTCAGAAGGGTCCCGCCCCGTCGCGGCACCCCAATAACGAGCTCGTTAGAAAAGATCAAAACAGCGGTGGCGGCGGCGGCGGGTGTCGGAGTGCGGCCGCGATACGCGGACGCGTCAAAGTCGCGAAGGCGTCCGCCAGGAGTCCGGGAGAGGGGCTAAAAAAAAAACCCGCCCAGCACAGACCAGCCGACCGCCGGGGCTTTCTCCGTCGCCGTGACGATGACACATGGCTCGGGGGTTCCTAATCACCGGGCGGGTCCCGAATGAAGACACGGGGAGGCCCCTCCTCCGGGGGGGGGGGGGGGGGGGCGAGCTCCCTGGCGCGGAAGAGAAGTAATGGCCCCGTTATTGCCAGATTAATCTCAATGGCTTCGGTGTCGGTCAGCGAGGGGGGGGCTATCCGTCAGCTTCACACCGGGACCGTTTCGGTTTGGGGGTCCATCAAGTCCCCCCCCCCCCCCGGACTCTATTCTTCGAATGGTGCTTTTTTCTTTTTTTTTTTTCTCCCTTACAGGACCGGGGAGTTTGAGGATTCCTCTCTGGTACAATCCCCCCGCCCCCCCGCCATAAAGAGTCCAATCAGGGAGCAATTACACGGTGGAGATGGTGCTGTTGACCCCGCAGGGAGGGATCACACCAGCAGGGGTCACTCTTCAGCTTTTCTGGACAAAGTTATTGAGGAGACACAGTGCCCGTGTCCAATGTGCTTTATTGGATTTGGTGGATTTCCCACAGTTATTTTTTTTGATGATGAAGCGTGTTTGTTTTGTGTCTTTGTGTGTGTTCGTGTGTGTGTGTGTGAGAGAGAAACTGTGTGTGTGTGAGTTTGTGTGTGTGTGTGTGCACATCTGTGAGACCGTGTTTGTGCGTGTGTCGGTGAGAGAGAGTGTGTGTGTTTATTTTGTGATGCGTTTGCATCAGTCTCTGTGTGTATGTGTGTCTGTGTGTGTGAGTGAGAGAGAGTGAAAGAGTAATAGAGAGAGAGAGAGAGTGTTTGTTTGTAAGTGTGTTCGCACCAGTCTCTGCATGTGTGTGAGTGTGTGTGTGTGTGAGTGTGTGTTTGGGTTTTTGAGTGTGTTGGCACCATTTCTGCATGTGTGGGACTTCTCATGTGGGAAAAGGACCTGGGGGGTGGGGGGGGTCTTAGTCCCAGGCCTGTGTGCATACAGGACCATCTGCGACGGGCTCCGGCCCGTGTGCCGATCCCCGCTTCCATCCCAAACGCGACCACTCAGCAGGGACGCATCCACGGACATGCTCCTCCCTGCTACGCGCTCCTCCCGCCCCGGGCGCCGGGAATGCTGGGAACGCCGGACGCGTACCCCGAAAAAAGCCCAGCTTAAATTCATCTGCGGTGTTTGCTGACTCGATTCTGCCGTTCGGGGGCGTCTGTTTACTCTGCAGGAGCTTTCGTTCCGAGCGACTTACACAGCTTGCGTTTTCTTCTTTTTCTTTTTCTTTTTTTGTGAGAGCGTGCGCTCGCTATCTGCTAATGCAGCAGGGCTGTTTGCTTAAGCGATTGAGGTCAAGCTTCCTGCTCTGGGACGTGAACCTCGCCGTCCCGCCTGGGACCCGGGCCTGCAACGCATCGAGTGCTGCTCTCATCAGAGCAGAGTGCTCCACTCTCTCTCTCTTTCTCTCTCTCCCTCCCTCTCTCTTTCTCTCTCACACTCCCTCCCTCTCTCTTTCTCTCTCTCTCTCTCTCTCTCTCTCACGCTCCCTCCCTCTCTCTCTCTCTCTCTCTCTCTGTATCTCTCTCTCACACTCCCTCCTTCTCTCTTTCTCTCTCTCTCTCTCTCTCTGTATCTCTCTCTCTCACACTCCCTCCCTCTCTCTTTCTCTCTCTCTCTCTCTCTCACGCTCCCTCCCTCTCTCTTTCTCTCTCTCTCTCTGTATCTCTCTCTCTCACGCTCCCTCCCTCCCTCTCTCTTTCTCTCTCTCTCACACTCCCTCTCTCTTTCTCTCTCTCTCTCTCTCTGTATCTCTCTCTCACACTCCCTCCCTCTCTCTTTCTCTCTCTCTCCCTCTTTCTCTCTCGCTCTCTCTGTATCTCTCTCTCACACTCTCTCCCCCTCTCTCCTTCTCTCTCTCACACTCCCTCCCTCCCTCTCTCCCTCCCTCTCTCTCTCTCTGTCTCTCTGTCTATTTCTCTCTCTCTCTCTCTCTCTGTCTCTCTGTCTGTTTCTCTCTTTCTCTCTGTCGCTCTCCCTGTCTCTCTCTTCCTCTATCTTTCTCTGTGTCTGTTTCTCTTTGTCTCCCTGCCTCTCTTTCTATCTATCAATTCAGTTTCAATTTCAAAGTGCTTTATTGGCATGACAAATACAGGCGCTTGTGTTGCCAAAGCAGTGGTTACAAGATTCAACTATACACAATGAATGCTGGATTATGAATTAGTTATTTTAAATAAAACAGGCCAAGCCTATGACGAAAATGTCAGTAAGTGTCATGTTAGTTGTGTGTGTGTGTGTCTGTCTATCTGTGTGTTGTCTCTCTCTCTCTCTCTCTCTCTTTCTCTCTCTCGCTCTCTCTCTCTCTCTCTCACCGTGTTTGCTCTGTGGTTGAGCTGTAGTGGCTGAGCTGTTGTAACCGGCCTGTATGTCGCTCAGGCCCACGGATCAGCCTCACAATTCAGGTTCTAAATATTATTATTTTTTGAGTCATTGTAATTGTACAGTATTCAGAGGGCGCGGATAGCTTTCCCGGTGCTCTGTTGTTCTCCGGTTCGGTTCCCTAGTCCACGATCACCGGCAAATCAACTCCACCTCCGCTACACGATTGTTTCCGCCACCACTCACCCTGAGCCTCCCCCCACCCCTGGTTGCCCCTGGTTACTTCTCGTATTAGGGCCGCCAAAATCCTGGCGCACTAATGCGATGCCTAATGAGTGAAGATGGGGGGGAGGGGGGGTTGGGGGGGGGCTGCATGCATTTTTTATGAGCTCTGAGGTACGCGGTGCGGAGCAAGAAGTTTCTTTGATCTTAAGTTGACAAAGTGTCACCGATGCTCTTACGAAAGAATGCACAGCACAGTGAGGGAGAGAGACAGAGGGACAGAGGCAGAGAGAGAGAGAGACAGAGGGACAGAGAGAGGGACAGAGAGGCAGAGAGAGAGACAGAGGGACAGAGAGAGGGACAGAGGGGCAGAAAGAGAGAGACAGAGGGACAGAGAGAGGGACAGAGAGATATGATACAGAGGCATGCGTTATCTTCTAGATGTAGAATTTTATTTCTGAGGTCTGGATTTTATATTTATTCTGTTTATTGTAGTTAAATTGTTATTGCCTGTCTGTTATGTTTGTCACACGAGTGTATGCTTTGGCAATGCAAGTGCACCCTTACCATGCCAATAAAGCTTATTGAATTGAATTGAACTGAATTGAGATAGAGAGACAGAGGAACAAAGAGGCAGAGAGAGAGAGAGAGAGACAGTGAGAGACAGAGAAACAGACAGATACTGCAGAAAAGATAGAGAATACCTAGGATCTGTTACGCTGGGCTGAAGTCGTGGAGGAGACGCGCATCACAGACGTACCCGAGTATTAGCTCAGCTAATGGAAGGTGAAAATCGAACACGAACTCCGTGAGTCCGTAGCCAGAAGCCCGCCGCGAGCCGCTCCCGTCTCCCCAGGCGTTCACATTCACATTCAGAACGCGGCGCCGCGCGTCGAAGGGGCACGTAATTGTGATGCATAGCTGAGTTAGTTATGCAAATGAAATACGGCTCCAAAACAAATTTTGGAGCGGCTTATCGCTCTTCCCATCTCCAGCGCGGGCGCTTTGGAAACCCGGCGCGCGAATGCGTTGGAATTTTAAAGAGCGGCTAGGCTCGCGTCGCTTGAAGGGCCCGAACTGCTCCTGCGTTCTTTCTCTGTGAGGAACGCAGGAGAAGTAAAAGCAATATAAAAAAATAAAATGAGAATACATTTTTGCCTTTGAAAGCAGTGGTTTGCTGGACGTGTGCGTACTGTACATCACAGGGATTGATCGCTGGTTTGCGTAACCTCAGGCAGAATTAAGGAAGTGTATTTTATGAACTCTCAACGTTGGTCATTTGTGTTGAGTGGGCTGTCAGATATACTCATCCTGTATATTATGGGGAAAATGCAAAGCGATGCGAAGTCATTGGTCGCTTCAGGCCCTGAGTGGATTGTTCATTATTGGGTCTTTAAGACCAGATGAGGTTGCATGAGGCTGCAGGGGAAGTGATAATGTTGGGTTCAAAGGTCGAGCTGTGAGAACTTTTAAAAGTTTAAGAAGGAGAACCAAGCCCAATTAGAATGGGGGTGGGGGGGGGGGGGGGTTCGTAGTAGACGGAGAGTGACCCAGTGAAGTGAAAGTCACAGCTGCCATCCAAAACTTCACAAGGTCTATCTTCGTCATCATAATTGGTTTTTGCACGTCTTTGTTCACTTGCACTGGAGTCAGGAAGCATCAGTGATAAAAAATAAAAAGAAAGTATGGCTTCCGCACCCCCACTTTTAAAAGTTTAAGCTCATACTTAATGATGGAAGACTTCAGTGATTCTTAGAGGAATTATTATGTTCCCTCACCAATAAACTGTAGTCTTCCTGTGGGCTGTGTACACATTTCAGGAAGGTTATTAGTCATATTTTCTAAAAAAATTTTAATATTTAATTTTTCCCCATTGCCATCTCCCCCCCTCCCCTCCCCCTCTATTTCCTATGGACATCATTTGTTTTTGCTGAATTTGTCACAGGGCATACGGAGGAAATAAAAAATGCAAGCGATACATTGCGTAGAATTTGTAAACTTCTGAACAAAAGTTAAACAGGATATAGGCCTAGCCTTACACGTTCCTTGCCACGGGCATTGCGCACTGGCGTGTGCATTAAGCTCGCCTCCACACAAGAAATCAACTCCTAAATTTCGACTTTATTCAGAGAGGCCGAAGTAAACAAACGTCTTGCTTTCCTTTCCTGCAGTCATACCGAGAAAAACTATTTTTTTAAATTCAGTTATTTGGGGACATCTAGCCTGCCCACTCGACTCAGCGCGAGACCATTGCTCTTCTTCGACGGTGGTAGCAAATCCAATTCGCAAATTTTTTGTTCACAAATTTGCACAGCTCATTTTTTAAGCGAGGCTATTTCCTCCTCTTCAAAGAGGTGGAAATGGGATTTCAAAAAAAAAAAAAAAAAAGGGATGCTGCTTTCTAAATGATATAGCTGGAACAGCTCTTCACCCAGATGGGTCCGGGGCTGGCAAGCGCAAATACGATAGCTATAGCTGTCGCAACTATTCAGAAAGCCCACTCCCCCCCCCCCCCCCCCCCCCCCCCCCCCCCCCCCCCCCCCCCCCCTTTAAAAAAAAAAAAAAAAACTGTTTCTAATTTACAGCTATTGACATTCCACCTGCGATGAAATGGGTTAGATTAGCCAGCCGGGCAGCTACGTACCAAATAACTGGGAATCAAGCTGCACAGAATGTAATACAGTTTACTGAATCTGCTGAACGTTTTACAGCGCCGATGACTGAACCCGTCGCTGGGCTGCGGTTCAATACTTTTTGTTTGTGGCTGTCCAAGTGCATTTCGCCACATCTCTGTGATTTGTTCTTTAGAGGAGGCCGTCAGTTTCAGTGCAAACAGGCGTCAAAATCTGTGAACAGGCATCAAAATGCCCTGCGGCTATTTATGGTGAAGCAGCGAAAAGGTTTCTCAGTACGTATCATTGCAAAAGCGTTTGCTTCTGCACAAACTGGAGATGTCTGCTTTTCTTACTGTGCTGAATGTTTATGCTATCTAAGATGGCTGTGCTGCTTTAGATGGCCTAATGCACTTTTTTTCTTGGAACTGTTAGGGCTGTTTTTCATCCCTAAGATCGCTGATATTCAGACAGAAAAAAGGTACACAGATCATTCTGTGTAGCATAATGGTCACAGGTTCGATTCCCAGTTAGGGTACAGGTACCATGCTCAAGGTACTGTACCTAACCTGCATTGCTTCGGTATGCATCCAGCTGTGTAAATGGATGCAATGTAAATGCTATGTGAAAAGTTATATAAGTTGCTCTGGATAAGAGCGTCTGCTAAATGCCTGTAATGTAATGTCATTCCATATGGGCTCCTGCATTGATTGTAAAGGACGCAGAAAAATCCTGAGTGTTACTTTGAATTGAGCTGTGCCTGTGGGAATGAGTGGAGGTCACAACAGAGTTGTCTTGAAACAAAAGCGCAACCTGATATGCATTATTGATTGGCTGTGTGATTTCATTACAATGCATAAGATGCATGCGTTTTGTTCAGGTGCACATGCAGCTTTCAGTACTCACAGCAATCTTGTGATTTCTCATTAAATGTGCTGCCGGTTGACATTTTGCCGTTGATGTTTTCAGGTTATCATGTCGTTCGGAAAGTCCTTGCTTTACCAAAACCTACAGTAAGCTTTCAAATCTCTGTGACCTGGTACTTCTAAACCTTCCACTCCACAGAAAAAAGCAATAATAGGACCGGGCTGTTGTCTTGTGTTTCAAAGATCAACAGCGTGTTGCAGTGGTCGAGGCGCTGGACTCATAACTCATAATTCAGAGCTGTCACTTCAAAAGCAAGCAGGAGACCAGCTGTAGCCTTAAAACCCCCACACCAGAAAGACTCCGGCTAATAAAACAGCCATCAAAAACTTTTACAAAAGTCAAACAAATGTATTTCACGTATCTCTTGACTTTGCTGAATGTATTATTTAGAATAACCTTTCCGTTTCATAGTTTGGTAAAAAATAATAGGAAGCCTGAGGTCATGCAGTGTTGACGGGGGACGAATTTATGCCCTTTTTTAGTATTTGCAGCTCTTGATTAAAGGGACAGTTCAAGTTCTGGAGTTTCTGGTATTGTTTCAGTTTTAGTGTATGTTTTCAGTTGGGCCAGTGGTTTTAACTTACCCTTGCATACCATAGGTGCTTCCTACTGAAGTCCAAGCCACAGCCAGCAAAACAAAAAAAAAAAAGCATGAAGAATTGTGGGCATTGGAGTCCTGTGTTTTGGATCCCAAACGCTGCTTGTAAGATTGCTGAACATATAAGATATCGAGAGAACTACAACTGTTTTTTTTTTTTTTTATGAGCTTCATAGGAGGAATCGATAAAGTACGAAAATATCGAATTAGGTTGACGTCCCCCTTTAAATGGGGAACGCGTGCTAATGGTTCAGCAGAGACGGTGCGCATTGATCAGATAAAAGCGAGTTTCTCATTTCTGGGATTTGAAGGCTCAACGGCCGCCGCTTGTTGGAACATAACAAAACGAGGCGGGACGTTTAATATGTCCCCCCCCAGGGGTATTCTCAGGAGGCCGTACGGACTCATTAGATCTTGCAAGGCAGTCCCACTGCATCAGATGTGATTCCCGGGGGGGTGGAGGGGTGGGGGCTTTGGGGGTGCGTGGCGGACTCTGAGAATTCATTCGGATTCAGTTTCCATACTCGCATAACGTTTTTACTTTTTTGTGTTGGGGGGGTCTGTGGAGGTTAGATGTATTCACAGGAAGGGATGCGGTCTGTGCATGCCACCATGAAAATCTTGTGGTTCTACTGTGAACTTTGACCCCACCGTGACCTTGGACCCCTGCCTATTGTTAACAGTCCCAGTGGAGGGGGGGGGGTCGCACATGTCATTCTGAAATGGTCCCACCGCATCAGCTGTGATTCCCGGGGGGGGGGGGGCTTTGGGGGTGCGTGGCGGACTCTGAGAATTATTTCGGATTCACGTTCCAACTCGGGGTGGATTTTGGTTCTCCACCAACAACCTATCCCCCCCCCCCCCCCCCAAGAGAAAAGCCACGCTCTTCTCCCCTTATTCGGCTTCTATGGGCTCTGTAGGGTCACTGAAGTAACCAGTAATGTGGAGGTGAATTCATCCTGAGAGCCAATGCTTGTTAGCTAACAAAGGAGGACTGCAGAGAGCTGGAAGCGGACTTATGATCTGTTTAGCATATTTTAATAGCGTACTGCAGTCCAGCATTCGATAACCTTTTTAAAAAACCGTTTCTTTACTTTGGCGAAATACTTGGTTTTTAAAAAAATTTATTTAATATTTTTATTTTACACGCCATCTTTCATTTTGCTTGACATGAGATAAACAGATACTAATAAAAAAATGAAATAAGACACCACTTTATTAAAACTCTGGTGCTTCAAAACATCCAAGTCAATTCAATATGCCTTCAGCAATACAACTTCTAGCATAAAGCAGTTTCCCGTAGTTCAATCTACATTTATTTAACATTACAGGAAATCAGTGTCATTTTTCAATTATTATTACTTTCCAGAGTTTTGAACACAATGGCATAAATGGCTTCTCCATCTCTGCTCGACAATACACACAGCCCACACAGAAAATGCTACAGAGAAGGAGAAAGCGGTGGTGCTTCATGGTCATAGACTACAGGCCATACACTGCTGGAACACATGGGGAATACAGTTAGCCTCACCTTGGGGAATGACAACATGGATGAAAGCAGTTATCTAACGACAGAAAGCTCTGCGTGATTGAATTCATAAGGACACTATATAGGGTGAACTTCCTGTTCTTAGCACCATATACAATGCTACATCTATTTTTGTTGTTGTTTTGTCTCCAGTACATAGGATTTGAAACGAGACAATGAATATGAGGCTAAAATGTAGGTGTCTTTCACAGGTGAGAGTATTGGAAAGCGCCGGCAGGGCTCTTGCAAGCTCCCTTTCCCCGTCTCTTTTTTTCCGCCCGTCATCCTGTGTTTGGCCCGCCGGAGTCATCCTCGACCTTCGGCTCGCAATCTCCTCGGACGATCAGCCCGGCCTTTTCTTCCAGCGCTCTTCAGATAACGTCTCCAGGACTGCCGTCAGGGTCTACATCTCTGTGGGGCGATTCTTTTGGGCACAATGAGGAAGATTGACTGTGGTCGGCAACCCTGTGTCCCAAACCCACCCCCCCCTCCCCCTTAGTGCCCCTTGTGGCTAAACTGCCCTTCTCGGTTGCAGATAAAAGAAGACACACTTTCTCTGTGACGGGAGGGAAAGAAAAAGATATCGGAATTGCTCTGTAAGTCCAGAAAACCACTTTGAAGTTCAGCGAATCCCTATAATGCAGTTGTTGTAGGACTTGAGTCTGGCTGAAACTAGTTTTTTTTTGAAGTGCAAACAGAGTTATATGATTGTGGTGCACTGTTCACCTCGGAAAAAAAAGCTGAACAGGGGTAATAATCTTTAATCCGCAGAATATAAAAACTGACGGGAGATCCTAATTACTTCTGAGGATACAATTTTTTGAGTCGTACTTTTTTCTCCCATCACAACAGCTTTTAAAGTCATGGTGTCAATGCATTCCACTTAACAGAACTAATCCCAAAAGTGCGCGCTGTACAGCTTTAAGACGTTACGTAATTAACAGCTGTGTCTGCTTAAGAGTTTAAGCAAAATTAAAGATATGCTTCACTTTTTATTCTAGGTCAGGTGTTGGCTTTCACCTACAGCAAAAATGAAAGTATCTGACAAAATCAGATTACTCAGGGGGAACTGAATAAACAGCAATTTTACCTTTAATATTTATGTCACGAAACACTGAAGAATAAGTCATCATATAATAATCCGCTTGCATTACGATGTGAAAGATATAGACCTAGGGTTTATTAAA
>NC_049209.1:4114644-4182144 GCF_013347855.1 Anguilla anguilla | reverse complement strand
AGACTCAGGGGTACTGTATATCTCGCAGCGCACTTCTCAATCAAAACAAAAAAAAAAAAAAACAAACCCCCCAAAAAAAAAACAAAGAACAAGAGAATAAGCTCCTTCCTAGGCACTTATTCATGAATAAGGGGGGCCCCCCTGGGCGGAGGAAATTTGAATAACATTCCTCCCCCACCGGCGGTGTGACTCAAATCCGCCGATCCCCCTCTGATCAGAAATGTTTCTATTTTTATGAGGAACACAGCAGAGGGTGTGTGGTCCTCTCCTTCCCTTCCCTTTCCCTTTTCCAACCTGGCAGACGCTGTCCCTTTGAAACCCGGTCGTGCGCAACAGGAAAAAGTAAACTTTTAAAAAGGAAACCGATAAATAGCAGCGGCGCCGGGCAAACAAGTTTAACAGCAAATTCAGGGGTTTCACAGTGCTCACACATTTCAGGTGCATTTGCTCCTGAAAATTGATGTATGGTAACTGCGAAAATTATTCAGGAGCACATGTACTAATTGGCATGCGTTAGTGTGCTCCTGAATTTTTCAACATAGGAGCACATGCGCGCCTTGGAAATAAGGTTAGCATAGACCCTGAAATGTGCATTTATATTCTGGTGGAGGGTGCAGCAGCTGCATACCTCCAAATCATGCGATTCCTGTGGCCTTTGCACCAACCTCCCAACATGGAATATCATTCCTACAGTTAACGACTGAAGACAGAACACAACCCCCACCTTACATTAAACGCACTCCTTCGCCGACACACGTTTTACTTACACTGACTTATATGTGGCCTTCACCCGATTCATAGTCGTGCTCAGTTTTAACGTGTCATCGCGAAAACATTCTCATAAAGTAAATGGACTCTTTTTATTTTACCCGCCACTCTTGAGGACTATCATTTCCAGATCCTGCTGGTTGGTCGTCTCTTCATTTACATAAACGGAATTAATAGAAAATAGAAAATAAAATATTTGAAAAAAAAAGCTATGAAAATAGTTCAGGAAATAAATCTGATGCGTAGATTATCCATCGCTGGCCTCTCTGTCGTAGATGACTGTCTGTCGTTGTGGGGGATGGGGAGGGATGAGACATGCTCATACGCTCATTTTCCGAGTCGAGTCAGATCCCCTCCATCTTTACTGATTAATATGTTTTGGGGGGGGGGGGGGGGGGGTGGGGGTGAGGCGGCTGGAAGGGGGAAGGGGGTTCTTTACTGCCAATAAACTGCTTTTGACTGCTTGTGACATTATCACTTTTCCCATAAAACTCTCATTTTTCACGACATTTTATTTAGCTTTATGATGCAACGCGAGGCATTATGCTCTGTGACAAACTTCTTTTCTGCCGGCATCAATCTGGCGTTTTTAATATGATATATGGGCGAACCGGTCCCGGAGACCATAAAGTGTTTAATAGTCTATAAAGCAAGAGGTTTCCCAAATGCAAACAGAAGGCTTTTTTTATGGGAACTGCAGGCTTTATACGGCTTTGCCTGACAGAGGACTTTAAACACGCCTGTCTTCAGCCACAACTGACAGCGCGAAAATCCCCACGTGCAATTTCCTGATTAAACCAAATCGCATTAATGTTCAGCAGCGTGCGTGTGCGTGTGCACGCGAGTCGCAACGGCCAGTCAGTGACATGACGAGGAGGAGGAGGAGGGGGTGGCGGGAGGAAGAGGAGGACTGGGGAGCGAGGAGAATTTCATCTCCATAGAAACAGATCGAATGATAAATTACGGTTTCTGAGAGTGATTATCGACATAAAATCAGGAGCGTACGTTTTAAAAATCGTGATGAGTTTTACAAGTGATCTGCTTTAGTTATATTTTACATGCGTCTGACTACGTGTCTGTTTGTATCGACTGTTTTTGCATATCGCACCTCATAAAACCATACCTCTAGGCTTAGTTACTCTTGAACGATCTTTTGAAAGAGATCTGATCTCAGTGGTTTTTTTCTGGTAAAGGGTGAATAAAAAAATTAATTAACAGAGATATGCACAATTGGACAGATTGGTGGAAATGAAAAAAGAGACTAAATGGGTTTAGGAGAAAATTATTAACCACTGCATGTAGATCACATGCCTCCTCTAAACCACCGTCTCCAAACATACTGAAGGTTGTCATGAAGCGGAGTGGTTCAGTCATCTCCATTTCACACCTCTAAGTGCTCCTCAAGCTGAGTAATACTTCTGGCTTGTCAGTCTGCGCCATGTTTGCTGGACCACGGACATTACAGTAGACATTGAGCCTTAATCATAAAATCTTACATCATCTGCATCCATCGCCTTTTTTTTTTCTTACATAATAATCCGCCATTACTTCCGGGACCTTATATTAGTCCACTGATATAATGCGACGTTCAACCCCTGAACGTATTATTGTATCCGCACACCATATCATCAGATTTCTTACTTTTCATTATTAACCCTATTCATCATGCTCTTAAACCTATTGCTAAAACGACGGGGTCTACTCAACGCACTAGCAGTGCCCTTCGTTTAATAATAAAAAAGCATGTGTTTATTTCACTAAAAGCCATTTCTTATTAATTCCAAAGCAATCTGTCAAGCTCGTAATGTTGCGTTTGAGAAGAAAAATGGCACCCCTGCCCCTCCCCCACTTACATTTGTTAATAAAATATCAGGACCGAGCTCTGCAGTTAGCTGGTTGCTGACCCCCACGTTTTTATGACATGAATTTTAAGGAAAGTTCACCCGTGACCGATGGTTGGGAAAAACCCCCTGTGTGAACTCCCTGTGCGAGAAATGCCCGATATCCCACAATGCACCGCAAGTGCTTCTGTGCGTCGGGGTGAACCTGCATTCTGGCCTGTGGGATCTGGCTAATGGATGAGTCGGTCGTGGACTTCGTGGGGATAGAGAGGCTAGCCGTTTTAGGCCTACATTTTACACTAGAAAACAATCATTGGCCTCCCCCTTAAGGAGACAGAAAAGGTCTATGGGAGCTGGCTCTATATAGGAACACGGAGTAGAGAGGGAGTTGAGTGAAAGGTCCAAATTCTCTGTGAAAGTGTGTATTTCCTTTGTGCTTTTTCACCCTCCCTTTCTCCAAATTTGAAACGTCCAATCGCATTTGCGAGCTGCGCTCGTCGCCGTAACGTCCACGCCCGTAAACCGCTCTGCTCCAAAACGTGCGACGTGAAGCCGCTGTTTCTTCATCACGCTGCGGCGTTGAAAGTTGAGCTTGCGCAGAGAAAGAGGTGTCACGTCCAATCAGACTGGAGTGTGGGGGGGGGGGGGGGCGGTGCGCAAATGCGCATGAGACAAAAAAAAACGTTTGGGAACCGTTGACTTAACTGGAGTCACGGCGACTTGAAACGGGATAGCTCGTGGCGCGCGTACGTTTTTCTGTTTTCGCCCTTTTTATCGGAGTCGTATTTCATTATAAAAATACGTCGGCGGCGTGTTTCATAGCGAAACGCGGCTGTGAGAATGTGTGCAACCGGGCCCTCGGAGTCAACGCTTCGGCGCGCTCCCGCCAGGCGCGGGGGGGGGGGGGGGGGGGTCGCCGGTGTGAAATTAAACTCCGCCCGCACGGAAACGACGACGTCGCCGCCGCCGTCAGGAGCCGCCGCTCGAAGGCGAGTTTAAATGAGCTCGCCGAACGTCGCAACGGACTCCGGTAAGAGATCGCACTGGGAGTTTTTTTGAAACGAAAATAAACAGCGACGGGGGGCACGGCTCAGCCGAAGAGAAGACGACAGCGTTTCTCCCCCAAAACGAGGTTACCGGGAGGCGCAGGTTAGCTTCTGTAATTAGGCCCCTCAGTGTTACCTTCGTTTGGGTCTTCGCTCGCATTCCCGGGACAAAAATAAAAATTAAAAATACAAAAAGGGAGAGAAGGAACTGGCCTTTGCCGCTTGAGATCATTAACTTTTAATTGAATTATTTCAAATTCAAAAGGCCTCTTTAATCCTGTGGTATCAAGCAGTTGCATGTTTGAAATAAAACTGAGCAGAGGGGAAGAGTTTTACTGAGGAATGTTTCGTTTGCCATTTTTTTTTTTTTTTAGGTTTGAATCTTTTAATTTATCCGTAACACTCGTATAATGTTCAAAATAGGGCGAAGGTGCCGTCACATCCTTCACTGAGTTTTTAATCTTGAAATGGGTGAACCTTATCGTCTCGACCGAAGGCTAAATAGGTTAAATTGAGCCCAGACGTGTATCGGCACAAAACCATCGCCTGTAGCTGGAAATTCGAAATCGCTTTATTATTCTTCTTATCACGGTCAAGGTAATGACGATATACAGGCCTTCCTATTTTATTTTTCCCATACAAGCGCCGTCAGTTATTTTGGCCTGTGCGACCTCCAGTCCCAATTAAATCCCTTGGCCCATTTCCCACCCAGACAGCAGACTGCTTTTAATCTACGCTGTGCCACTTCTTCATTCCGCTCCACATGCCTGCATACAAAACCTTACACCCCTGCCCCGTCATAGGATCTGAAGGCGGCTGTCTCTCAAATTGCCCTAACAGGCGCAGAAACACACACACAAGTGTCAGGATTTCTCCTGGACTGGAGAACATCAAGAAAGCCGAAGACGATTGGACGAATTCCTGAATTATTGATAAAGCAGAATATAATGCGTTTCCACGCGTGCAATAACCGTAAGCCCCTATTTCTTTTTGCGATAAGCCCCCCGAAGCCTCTCCCGTCAGTGATGGATAAGATAACATGACCAAAGCGACTCCTGGAAATCCTTCTCGTGGCTAGTTTTATCTGCGGCGGGAGACACAATGGAGAATAATGTACAAAGGTACCGCATTTCATTCCTTGGCGATACCTTTGAAGATCAGACAAGCAACAATCCCTCTCATATGAAGTCCGTTGTTACGCTTTTCAACTTCTATAATTGCTTTGAGAAAATTGACTACCCCTTTCATACGTTACAGGATAGCCGTATGTTAATATACTGTGTGTGCCATCGCACTATGTGCTATTTTAAAGGGCATTCCACCATACGAGTATGTCACTACCACGAACTTTGCATACCAAATTGAAATATATGTTATGTTTTGTTGTCTTGTGCAGAATTATTTCTTTTTTGTAACAACATAAGCAACTAAGTAAAATAAGAATTCAATTCAATTAGCTGAAATGTATGTGAAGGAGTAGAGTCCCCCCATACCACCCCCCCCCCAATAATATTCTCAATCACTATAAACCTGTTAAATTTGGCAGACATACCAGGTAACTGATTTTACCATTATTTCATCAGCATTCTAGAATCATAATTTCTACATTCTGGGGTGGATTGTGCAATTGTGACACTGCATAGTGGAATTGTGACATTCCACTGTTGTCATCGGCAGTACAACGTTACAATTATTTTCGCTGTTCCAAAAGTGCTGAAGGGAAGGTGGAGACAGGTGACCCCATTCCGTACAACCTCTTGGTCATGCAGGTCTGGTTCTGCCTAAGAGCTGTAGAAAATTGCACAATAAGACAGTTATGACAGCACAGTACTATCGGGCCTCTGGTCCTGGAATTCATCGCTAGGATACTCAGAATTAATATTAGGCAAAATAATGAATCTCCAAATGATAAAAAAAAATATATATATATATTTCACACATGCCAGTCTGATTTCTACTTATGAATTCGGGTGAGGGCACACCGGTTACGAGAAGGATTTATCTGTGAGAAACACATTTTGGATAGAGTTAGAAAAGCATGAAATTGGAAATAAAACCTTTTGAATGTATCGATCTGTCACTCCAACCACCTTGCAATACTAAACAGGCCTCCTCGGAATTAAATTAAATATATATTCCTTTCACACTCTCGAGTGTGTCGACGTCAAATACTGGAGCCGGGCCAGAAGTTATTCTTGAATAATATACTTATTAAAACGTCTTATGGTGATAAATCTTAATAATGGGGTTTACGATCCTCGTTTTACAAACGACAGCTCTCTAGAGTTGCCTGCATGTGTGCTTCATGAGAAAAATAAATTTGTGAAATGCGTTAACGCTCTACAACATAACACGTCGTGTGTTTTATTTACACACAAAGTTTTCTTCAGGACAGAGGGAGAATGGAAACTATTCATGGCAGACACCAATTTCTACGCAATTCCACCACATTAAAGTCATAGTTATATGCAGATAATGATGAAGCCACTGATATTTAGGTCTTTGTTATAATGGGAAACCTGGGAGGGAAAGTAAATTAAAAAGACTGGGAAAGTGAAAATCGTTTGTATGACCAGTTAAATAAGGCTGTTACGAATGACCGTGGCATGTGCATTATCATTTTAGAGCAAAGATCCTAGGGGGAAAATTACCTTTAGTCCTTTTATCTCACAGGTAAAAGTACTTCAAAGGCCATTTCTTTTACAGGGGAGTTAGTCTTTTTCCCCCCTCACAAAATAACAGAAAGCCACTATTTTTACCTTCAGCATTACAGCCAGCCCCATTTCTTACAGGGACCATTACGGTTAGAACGGTTTTATTTGCTGGAAAAGTACTGTTTCTGTCGGCCCAAACCAAGGGCATCTCCTGGATCTGGAGATGTATATCCGGGCAATTAAATGCACCCCACCACCCCCCCACACCGCCCATCCCTCCCCCACCCCTCCTCCTCCTCCTCCTCCTCCTCCTCCTCCATCCCCTATTCCCATATCTCAGGATCTGGCCAGTGGATAATGGCAAATGGGAGAGAAGAAACATAAAAGGCCACTCCATTAACTGCCTCTCTGTTCCTCAATTACCCGTATCTGTGCGGCGCGTTGGGCTGCGGCTGGGAGATAGCGAGCTGCCGTTTGACGGAGCTCACAGCTTAGCCCGAAAAAGAGTCTCGTCCCAAACAGTTTTACACCTCCAGCAGCCTCCTCTGCTGCCCCCCTCTCTCCTCTGCCCAAATATGCCCTCCACACCCACCTGTGTCCCCGCCCCACACCACCTAACCCCCCACCCACCTGCCCCCACCCCCAACCCACAGATTTCTCTCCGTTTAAGGACAGGACAGTGTAAGGGTGAGGTGACACACAGCCGTAAGTAACAGAGACATCATTATCCAGCGTGAATGAGTAAATCAATACAGCTGCCCCCCCACCCCATGCATGATCGCCCAAGGGAGAGATCAGAGACTTGGGGGGGGGGGGGGGGGGGCAGGTAATTTACCTTTTGGGAACGCGCACGAAGGGCGCTCGGTCAAACCCATTCAAATGGGACGGCTAACGCGAAAACCGGAGGAGAGGCTCAAGGTCGGGAGGGCGAAGAGAGAGAGAGAGAGAGAGGAGAGAGAGAGAGAGAGAGGGAGAGGGAGGGGGAGAGAGAGAGGGAGAGAGAGAGAGAGAGAGAGAGAGAGAGGGAGAGAGGGAGAGAGGGAGAGACGTTGGGTCGCCGCGCCAGGCTGATTGGAATGCAGCGGGGAAGCCTCTCTCTGTTGTGTAAGCAGTTAGCATGTCCGTACAACGCCGGGAGAATTCGGTTAGAGAGAAAGCGGGGCCGAAGCTAACAAAACCTCGGTGATTGCATTTTTCTTTTTCAGATACGTCGCTGACAGAAATAATTTCTCAGTTTATTCGCCCGAGGGTGAAGGACATGTGGAATAAAATGAGAAGGTCCAAGCAATGAGCTTAAATGAGGGTTCATCTGTCAGTAATAGGACTGGACTGTTCTCACACCCCCCCCCCCCCCCAAACACGGTCCCTATCCACGGGGTTAATGGCGCCTCGCTTCATTTCGTCTTTAAATCTCCAGGCACGTTTAGGCCCCTTGGCAAAACGGGTGACCATTTTAAAAACCGTCCCGACTGCTCCCGGCTGCTTGGCTAACGTCTTATCTCTCCTCCTCTCTGTCCCTTGCTCTTTCTCTCTCTCTCTCTCTCTCTCTCTCCCTCTCTCCGTCCGTCTCTCGCATAAATGTCAGGGGGATAGATTTCCGTATTCAAAGCGCCGCGCAAAGCGCTGTTCCCTTCGATCGGGAAAGGTCACCGGGGACGCTAATGAGGTGCTGGCTGGGAGGAATAACGAGGCCGCGCCGCCGCGCCGCCGCCGCCGCTTCCTCCTCCTGTCAGCCCGGGTCATCGGCTGCCCGACAGGATCGCCTCGCTAACACAGAGAGAGCGGAGACACTTCTCTGATTCTTACACACACATTTTTTTATTTTTTATTCATTTTTTTTTTTTGTATAATGGGGCGCACACACTCCCGGGTTCACTTGACCACAGTCGAGATATAATTGTGCGAACGCACAATCCCTGTGAAGTGCGTCTCGAGTGGACCACAAAATGGCCGCCCTTGGTGTCGCGGCCCACAGGCTGATATGGAACCTCTAGGCTGATCCCTGACCGATGAGGTCATAATTGGTCACGTGACCAGAATAAAGAGGGGGGGGGGGGGGAAAAAGCCAGACATCTACAAAAGCACACTTAGCCTGCTACCCACGACTCGAGAGAGGGCAAGCTTCCAAGATTAGGCAACATCTTTCTGTAAAATGAGTAATATTTTCCAAATGTGTCTTGTCTGTCCACATCGCCCGCATCGAAAATAGTAAAAATATTACTCATTTTTGCCTTTCCCTCGTTTGACTTTTTTTGCCTTTCCTCAGAACATTCTCTGTGACCTAGTCTCACATTTCACAGGCCTGAAGTCAAGCTTATAATGCGATTCCACTGAAAAAAATGCAGATAAAGACATCAGTGATTTTCACCACGAGTGAAACGTCTCATCAACTCACTCTCCAAAAAAAGAAAGAAAAAATAAAAAAAGCAATGACAATGTTTAATAAGCCCATGGGTATCCAATTTGCTCAATGTCAGAAAACACCCAAAGGATTTGTTCCACCAATTAGACCAAAAGCAACGGATTAATGTGTGTGCTTTGATTGTTTTAGAAGTGTATTCATAAATATGAGCTGATCTGTCCTATCTTTGGTTTAAAAAAACAAACATGTACAATTAAGTGTTTTTCTACCAATTGTGACATATCAGCCTGAAAGACTTTCAGGCACGGACCGAAAACGTGACAGCCACACATCGGGACGTCTAATTTTTCACACTGCAGGTGCGCAGTTGTCTAAAGAGATGTTATGCGGTATAAAATACTTGTGAATGTGAATTCAGAGCCATTTAAGCAAAGCTCCCGATTCATCCAGATATGTAAAACATGCTCTTTTGCTGTTCCTTTATAGATAAAGATAGGAATCTAACTGGTAATTTCAAAAGTACAGATAACCTTTACAATGATACAGCAGTCCTTTATGCTCATTTCTAAAAATTATTGGGTAATAAGAGCAACATGTTCTGCACTAAATGAAACAGATACGAAAATCAATAGGGAGAATAATTTTAAAATGTTATCGTGTATTTTTCTGTCAAATATCCTACTACATATTAAATATTGTCACAACAAAACTGCTTGAGAATTATCTTGGCAACAAAGGTTTTAGTTTATTAAGCTGTATTCAGGCAATTATGTTTCCGTGTCCCGTTCATGTACAAAATAACAGCGCTAATGTGGACAGAAAGTACTTGAGGGATGTTAACAGATTTTTCTGCAATCAAAGTTGTTGTTTTTTTTTTTTTTTTTTGCATAATTGCTCGTTGGAGATGATTTGATTATCAAAGAAAGCAATGCGATGCGTAATCGTGAATCAGAAAGCACTGATTTGCCACAACGCAACTTTAATTAAATAACACGACACCTCACAGTTCAATGCTGTAATTAGAGGAGTTTTTTAAAATTTATTTGTTTATTTTAAATACCGCACACGTGCATCGTCCTCCAGGAACATACACAACGTTCCCTGTTCACGAGGGGGTCGTTCAGCCAAAACGAGGCAAAGAAAACCCCCCCTACCGGCTCTCACTGAGTCGGTGAATACGCCAGATCCCCCCGCAGCGATTACAAGTGACATGACTCAGGCGATTGGGGCGACATAGCTCAGGAGGTAAGACCGATTGGCTGGCAGTCGGAGGGTTGGCGGTTCAAACCCCGCCCTGGGCGTGTCGAAGTGTCCTTGAGCAAGACACCTAACCCCGAACTGCTCTGGCGAATGAGAGGCATCAATTGTAAAGCGCTTTGGATAAAAGCGCTATATTAAATGCAGTCCATTTACCATTTACCACAATCGTTACAATTAAAGTGCGCAAACAGAGCCGCCGCATCTGGGAGATACCGCCGGAGATGCCATCGACGCCGGAGCGGGGAACTCGGCTCGCCGGTGGTGTTCCCGCCGTCCGTGTCTCGTCTTCGCTTCAGCAGCGCAGTGTGTGCGGGGGTTTCGAGGGAGCGGATTGGTCGGTGGGACCTGCTTGACGCCTGGGGTCATTTGGAACGCTGGCCATGCAGTCTTCCACTCAAACCCAGGGGGATTATGGGTGCTGGTGTGTGTGTGTGTGTGGGTGTGCTGAAGAGGAGACGCAGACAGACTTCTAACCGGGACGGGGGGGCGACCAGATTTCCGTGGAGTTGCCAGGCCGCACGTCACATGATGACTTGACTTGCGCCTCGTTACTCCAAGGACTGACTTTAGAATTGTTTGGCCATTACATTTTCAGCATCAACACCACCCTGGAATTATTTCTCATTTGCATTGATCAGCTTGCTAAAACTCCAGAAAATAACTCTATAGCCTCCATTCACTGCACACACTTCAAACACATCATTGAGACTGACCAGGACTATTTTTCAATGATTTTTTTTTAGCTATCATAATGAAAATGACAGGGTCCTCAGCAATAAAATAAAACACAGGTACATTTGCTGGTGATTCCACCCATAACACCATTATTTTGGTCTGAAATGGCTAAATGAACCGTTCACACTCTTTCATGCACTTCATGCGCCCTCATTCAGTTCTGACTGCTCAGTGTAGTGGGCTCTTTGCATAATGTAAACATAGAATTGAGATTGGCATTAGTTATGCTCCGCAGCGATGTTATGTCAGAGTCACCGAGGTGATTGTAATCTACAGTACTGACAGGAAGTCATTGGTTGCAATGTTGCCTTTGGTTACGTGTGTTTAATATACAATAAAAAATGGAAGTCTTTTAACATCAAGAGCAGGGCCATTTTGAGAAGAAGAAAAGGAGTAAATATTTAACTAGCTAGCTATCAGGCAAACCGTACTCTGTGTAGAGTTTTTGATCTGTTTATATTGTAAATGTGTTCTATTTCACAACTACGTGATTGGCTTGAAGGTATGCGTTAAAACCATTTAATGCACACCTTCAAGCCAATCAGAATTGAGTTTTCACCCAGACCATGAGTACCATGTAAGTGCAAGGTAATTTATAGTCTATAAATTTGCACACATGTTTGTGTAGGAATGGGTTAGCTAGCAAGTATACCAAATAGAGTTATATAGTTACCAAATGGTAAATCATCATATTTTTTCTTGACCACCCTGTCAAATGTGCAGGTTTGTCTGAAAAGTCCACCTTTCTCCAGGTGGATTCCTTATTGCATGTCTGTCTAAAGAAATATTGCTGTGGTTCACCTTATTACCCCCCTCCCCCCCCCCCACCCTAACACACACACAAAATAAATTAATTAAAATATTCCTGACCCAAGACTAAAAATGCATTCTATGCACTACTGAAACTTTTGCAAACTACACTGGTTGGCAAAGTAGCACAAACAACCGGACTTCCAGTCCTCCACTGACACAGCAGTTCTGGAGCTCAGATTTTCACTGCATACAAACTAGGACCTATGACTAAATCATCACACTCTTTGCCCTTTTTTTTTTGTTGAAAACAAAATGGCAAACAGTTGAGAGAAGAAGGCTGGAGCGGTTGCCATTTTTATACGTTAGTGAAGGAATTGCGGAGCAATGCAAAACCAACAACACCACACAGGGTTTGTTACTTTGACAATGGCAAAGGTTGGCTCTTCTTATCACTTAAACACAAGATACCAAAAACACATTAAACATATTTCAACCAGGCAGACATTCAGGAAAAGGGATCGTTGTTTTATTGGATAGGCGTAACTGATGTGGCCACAAGGAACAATAACGCTTTCAGGAAGCTGAACGGGTCAGGATTCGCTGGAGTGGTGAACCAGTGATCAGCTATTCCAGGGAACATATCTGTGGTGAAGAAGAGATAGTGAAATGCCACCTAGGCGTTCACAAAATGTGATCACAAAATGTGTAATGTGTGGTTTTCAGGAAACAATGTAACCACTTGCTCAACCTAGTTTTATTGCACCAGGTGGCATGTCTTAAAAAAGATTATACTTATAAATACTATTAAGACTTTAATAATGCAAATCCAAAGATATTTAAGTTACTCACCTTCAGTTAAATTATATAGAATAGCATTCTGCAATCTAAAAAAAGCACAACTGCTATTTTTAATGGATATAGCATCACAAACATTTATAGTTTACTTAGAAAAGGTTTGATATAACGCCTCTGCAGTGGTACTGGTTTATTGGATAAATTCACATTATGTAGTGTGACTGCTTCAAGGTCAGAAGAATAGCATTCATAGACTCCTGCACTACATAATAGAGCAGGAGTCTGAACTGAAGAGAAACTCGTGTGCAAACGATCGCAAAAGACTCTCGCTTCCCGTAGAGTTCTGCATCCCCCCAAAAATAGCAGGAAATGTAAGTACTATAGAAAAAATTGTGTAAAAAAAAGAAAAGAATTCCCCATTGCCCGTGCCTTAGTGACTGCTACACTGCAGGGGGGGGGGGGGGGGGGGGGTTGGTGCGAGTTGTTGCTAGGATACACACGACCCTTTCAACAGGGTAAAAGAGGAGAAAGAGAGAGGGAGTGTAAAAAAAAAAAAAAGTTTTCCAAACTGAAGGATTCATCGCTGAAACACAACAAGCACAAAACAATAGAATGCAAATGGATGGGTGATTAAAATGACAAAACTTGATAAAGTTAAAGGCATCCTTTCCAAACTGAAGAGGAAAAATGATGCAGCAACACAGTGAGACAACCTACACATCCTTGGTTGACATCAAGCTCTACAGTCTCTTCCGTTTCTCTTTCAAATTGACAGGGGTAAAGGCTTTTATATTTTTTCGTTCAGTTTTTTCCCCCTATTAACTCTGTCCCTGCTCGTACCTCACTAGATTCATATCATGATATAGGGGAAAAGTTGCGCCTGATTTCGAAATTTAAAAAAAAAACGTTTGTTTATTTTATAAATGCATCGGCTCTGTCTCCATTTCCCTTTGAAGAGGACAAAGCGTGGATGAAAGGGAGACATATGAATATGAATCCTGAGTTCCGAATTCTCTCTCTTCCCTGTGCCTTTGAAATACGTATATATATATTTCTTCCCGTCCTTGTTTGAAGGGCCTGACAAAATCCAAATCCTCAGAGGCCCTACTCTCTCTCACTTTCCATTTGCTTTATCTAAGGAATCTGGAACTGTAACCATGGAAACACCGACATTAATACCACTTGGTGTAAGAGAGTAAAAAAAAAAAAAATATATATATATATCAAAGAAGTTTTATATGTTTTATATGATACCACATGATTAAACAACCTTTTTGAAAATATGAATATCTACCCAGTTATATAAAAAGCAATGCACAGATATCATCATCACATTAAAAATGTCCTGTCATGCCATGGTACGGTGGCATACTATATTTGAGCATGCATAGCTTTCTTGTGAGACCAGAGGTGTGTTCCAGCAGCTTATTTTACACCTTTGTATGTGGCACAAATCGACACAAACTTAATGTACAAAACTAGGACAGAGCTTCATTGGTCGAAAGCCATTCTCATATGCAATGCATTGCCTCCAAGACAATGCATTCTACGCAGGCACCATGGCAGAGTTCACCGTCAGATGAATTGGTCAGCTGGTTTATGCATGCTCCAAAACAATCGAATAAGCACGATATGAAGCTCTGATGTGGGTTTGAGTCATTTTCTGCATGCAATAATGTATTAGACACAGTGTTGGAAATAATTTATCTTTTCGAAAAAGAAATGACCAGTGGAGAAGATAAGCATCTTATCTCTGGTCCTTCCATCACACAAAAAGGCCACCATAAATAACATGAAAATAAAAATCGGCAGGGAAGATAAGCTTTGCCTTTGTGCTTTAAATGAAAAGCTGGGCTAAGCTACTCCTGAAATACCACTGCTGTTTTTAGCCAAATTAAATTAAGTTGGGAAAGTTCAATAGAAAACATTATAAAATTTATGTTTTATTTATTTATTAAATTTAATATTTATTCAACTAGGTAGGTCAGCTGAGAACAGCGGAGTTCTTTTGCAGTGATACCCTGATCTCCAGGCCCAGGTCAGCCCTGATCTAGCTGTCGAGTGAGGTATGCTTCGTTAGGGTTGGAGTGAAAACCTACAGGACAGTAGATCTCCAGGAAAAGGATTGGCCAGCCCTGCCCTCTGGGGATGAATGTGGGCGGGGCATGCAAGGGATTCTGCAGCCAATCAGACATAAGGCATTATGAGGTGACCAGTTGTACGGAGGCAGTTTTTTTTGTGGGGATTTGGATAAGGGCAACAGAGTTATCCCCCCTACTCTTTTGCAAAGTGCCGCAAGATCTGTCATGACCGCGGTGAGACAGGACCTCAAGTTTATTTTCTCATCGTAAGGGTGGGACCTCCTAAAGCCCAGTGTCCCCATCACGCCGCTGGGGCATTCATGTATGAAAATTCAACACGTAAAAATGTCTTAAAATGTTAACGGAAATAATTTGCGCACTGAATACTTCAAGCTGCTTTGGCTCCTGGGCATACTTTGATTGCATTCAGTTAAATTACTTTTCACATAGCTATTATGCCCCATATCCATATACCCTTTTGTATTCAAACACTCGGTTGATCAGAGCTAGCAGGGTTTAGACTCCTGTCTCTCTCTCAAGGTTTTTTCAGAGTTCTTAAATCCAAGTCAAACCAAATTCTGCACTGCTAAGTTCATGCCTTTTCATAATAAGCCAATATGTGAAAAAAACAATATTATTTATTTTGGAGTAATTTTGAAAAGTGTTTGTGAATTTTAGGAGAATAGAAAATGGGTTAAATATGACATGATATAGGCCAAAGTGACTGACTGTTCAGCTGTATTCATAAATTGAGCATAAAGGTTCGACTGTGCTAACTGCTTGTCTGTCCAATTTATTGAGATCAAAGAAACATTTTAACTGTGAACCTAAAAATGGGTAGCTAATTAACTTACATTGCCCCATGTTTCCTCTTTGATCATGACTGTGAAATCCAAATGTTTTGACTCTGGCTTTCTCCCTTAAATAAGTGTTCAAATTCCCAGCGATAACAACTCTGATTTAAGGGAGAAAGCCAGAGTCAAAACATTTGAATTGCTTTAACTCAAAGTCAACGTTGTTTTTTTTGCTTGGAGCCAGCGGATATTTTCAGTTATTACAGTTATTTGCTATATATTCCTGCGTCTATTTCCTTTCCCCCTTTGAACATACAGTACCATTAATTAAAGTTTATCACAAGTGAGCCAAAAGCCCCAGCGATTCATAATAGTTTGGAAAGTAGTGTTAACTTTGGTCTCGTTCCTGGGAAAGGGATAGAATGAATGTACTCTGTCGGAAATTAAACACCTGTCAGAGGTGTTTTAACACTAGAAGTTTTTGTTTTGAATGTCAAACAAGTTTAGACTGGTTCGTCCCCAGTAAATCTGACCTTTAGGACCTCTCCACAGCCAAAAGAGTTCCAGCCTCGTGGTGCACGGTGGAGTTTCTGTTCTCTAGAGACACTCACGACTGTCCCTTGTGTGTTATTATTGGCTTATGTTGTTGGCAAAGATTCCCAACAAACAAACCTTTTTTTTGAGAACCACATCCCTGGGGGACAACCATGGCCCAGGCATGTACTGCCTCCTGCAGTCTTAAAAAAAACAATTTTAAAATAATTAGAAAATCCAAGAAAATTAATTTGCGAAAGTTTTTTTGAAGACTTTTCGGTCATTGAATGTCATGCGAGTTTGGGCAACAGCTTGTTTTTGCCAGTTTTCTGAAGAAAACTATGATTAATGGCAGCCTTTGAGTTTTTCATCTTTGATTAAAATTTTGATGTATGATCTTGGGCCTGCACGTGTTCTCAATATCACACTCGATTGGCGTTACCGAATTCAAAGCATCATTTTAACTCTTTGTTCTTGGGCTATGAATCATTGATGTGCTTTAGAAAGCAGCAGTGATGACAAGCTAATATATATGCAAGTTCTCTTATATCTAACTAATTAAAATGATACTGCACATTAATTATTTAAAGGAGGTTTTAAAAAAAAAATAATAATATTCATAAGCAAATTATCTTAGTTTTAAATTAAAACCATGTCTATTGTTGTACTCTCACAGTAAAAAAATTAGAGGCAAACTCCACATTTAAATAACAATTAATTGGGTGGCTAAATTAATCAATCAATCTAAATTGCGAGAACTACAACAGAAACAATGATAAGTCAGTTAATATTTGAATGATCCAATGCCACCAAACAACCATTTATCAACTAGCCTAGCACAATGGCGGTACAGTGTAAAAAATAAAAATAAATAAAATACAAATAAATCCCAATTAAAAATTCCTTAGTAACTGATTACAATAGCACTTGAGTTCCCAACTTTCAAGGTTTAAGGTTCTGTGGAGTACAAATTCTAAACTGCAGTGACAAGACTTTTATGTCGGCACAGCAACCATAAATAAGTTGTATTAACTCATAATGGGCTGTTGTTAAAAAGTCCAGTGAAATATTTGTTGGCTCCAAAACTGTTTGTTCAATTCCCAGAAGGGGTCATTCTGTTGTACCCTTGAGCAAAGTACTTAACATGAATTGCTTTATATCCAGCTATTTAAAATAGGGTACATGTGCAAATAACCTAAACTGTAAATACAGTGTGAAAAGGAAAGTGTGCATTGTGCTACTGACTGATGTTTTCCCTCAAAATTGAATGGCCTATAATTTAATTGTGTGGGTGCACTTATGATATTCAGACTTATATGCAAAATACAATACTTCATGTCTTAATGGACACTTCAGTACTAAATTGAAATTTAAGGAATTACAAGTTGAGGGAAATATCAAGTATTTCTCTTTAATAACGGAAATAATTTAAGCACACCAATTTTTAATTGCATGCATAGGAAAATTCAACAATCACAAAATGCATTCGCCAGATACAGGGCAAATGCTTCATTACAGTACATAATGAAATAATTATCCAGTTTGTCATGAAATCCTTTCCCCCCCCCCCCCCTTCCCCCCCAAAAAAAAGTTACCAAAGCTCTAATAAGCTTGACAGAGCTTTGTAAAACATCCCTGTGCTTCTACTTATGACAGAAAGTTTAATAAAGTGCATGGAAAGTCATTTTTCCCCCCCATCAGCCGCCTGCCTTGTTTTCCCTAACTGAGGGACACTTTTTTCCGGTCCCTTACACCCTTATCTCATTCCGGAGCTTTGAAGACATTTTCAGATTCCGTTCTCTCTGTCTTTCTATACTTCTCTCATTGGCGGCACACATTTTTGTTGATAACACGCAGCCGCACAAAAAAAAACACATTTCCTGATTTTTTTCCTCTGCTCCTTTTTATAGGCATTTGAGAGATTAAAATGTTAATTATTTGTTTTTATGCTGGGAAATAAAAACACTTTCACGGGCACCGCAGATGATCTGAATTGGCACCGAAATTAAAATGGGAGATCTAGTGTGGCTGCACGACGTGCTTTCATCTAGAGCTGCTAATAAAATCGTGTAATATTGTTCTTAACCCAGCAGTTACTCACTCCCTTGATTACAGTTCAGCTTAGCTGATTGCTTATTTCATTACTGACTTTATTTAAGCAAATTTCTTGAGTAAACAAAATGCTTCGAAATATGAAATTTGTTCATATACTTCAGTACTCACTTTTTTACCCTCATTCTCTCTGTCATTCTCTCACTGTCTCACCATCTGAATCTGTTGGCAAGAAAATAAAAACATTTTGTTATAAAGTAATGAACATTACAGAATATAAATAACAACCAAAAAGGCTCTGGAGAGGAATAGGCCCTTTTTATGACTTGGACACATGCTTGGATACCGCCTAGCAACGTGACAGTAGTTGTTCACAGTCAAGCATGTGTTCCTAAAGCCTTTTGAATGATCTACAGAATCGATTCTAATCCTGTTCCTCTGTGTCCTCCTCTGTTAAACCAAAGAATAATGAGTCAGTCAAAATTTGCTAATATTATTGAAGACTACATTTTACCAGTCTGAGTGTTGACCATAACAAACATTTTCTCAGTTGCAGATTATGGGTGGCACTGTAGTATAATGGATAAGGAGCTGTTCTTGTAACCTGAAGGTCACAGGTTTGATTCTCGGGTAAGACACTGCCGTTGTACCCTTGCGCAGGGTACTTACTGTAGCCTGCATTTCTTCAGCATATCCAGCTGTATAAATAAATGCCATTTAGAATGTTGTGCAAGTCGCTCTAGATAAGGATGTCTGCTAAATGCAAGTAATGCAATGTAACTTAACATCGTCAACCCTTCAAAAAAGGAAATAAAATAAATAAAAATAAATCTAATAATCTCTAACTCTTAAATGATCGATATCTTCAAGAAAATAATTTAAATAGCCTTCTGATTTTAGATCATCGAAAAGGCTTTAGAATGGCGGACTTGTCCTCGCTATAAACAGCTGCAGTCTCGTGAGACCCTGAGTGGCTATGCGGTATCCCAGTCCTGCGAAAGCTTTGTCAGTTTCTGCAGTGCTGAAAGTGTATAACCATTTTATGAATTATTTATTTTGCTATAATGCACATTTTCTGTGTAAGCTTCGGTTATTAAAAGACGCTGAATATATACGGTGCGAAGGAAAACAGGATCCTCGGAGCAATTTTAAGCCTGCTACAGTGATGTGAAATAGAACGCAAATAAAATAAATAAATAAATCTTGAACAGAAAATCACCATTTTCCTTCTCATGGAAGTCCGAAAAGAAATAACATCTGTCACATTGGCTGTCGCTGTAATTTATAGAATTTTTGATTGATAATGCTGGCCATTACCTAGAGGGGGTTATTGAATTTGGTCCCTGGTTATAAATAGGCTTCAGTGTTTGTCATTTTAGGAAAAATATGCTGATTACCTTAATGGTTCCATTACACCACATGATAGGTTTTTCCCCTTTTTAAAATACATTTCCATATTGATCATAGGCTTCGTTGGGAATTGCTTCAGAATACTTTGACGATTCCTTCTGTGGAGGAACTTGGACGAAATATTAATGCAAGGTAAAAAACATAAAAAAGACAGCATATTTTCTGTATTTTTTGGAGATGGGGTTAAGGTTAATGTTGGTCATGCCATAGTGTTCATGTCCCACCGAATAAAACGTAAAGGTAAAAAAAAGAAAAAAAAAAAGTGACACCTGAACTTCAAGAAACCTTCCTGCAAGGATGAGAAGCCAAACTCACTGTAGGCTGTCAGATTGTTATTTTTTTAAGAAGGCACAAAACTTTGATGGGGGGGGGGGCAGGGTCTAGTGGGGAGAGAAATCAAGGCCCATGCACGGGAACACAATCAGCTCCCCTCTGCAAACGGCTTCAGCCCCGTCCCGGGGGGGGGGGGGGGGGGGGGGGGGGCGAGCTCTTCAGAGCGCTGTAATCAACACGCAGGAGGCGCTGCCCAAATTACCGCTAATAACCCTGCGCCCCGTCCCACCGAGGGGCTTCACAGAAACCAACACAAGCGAGGCTCAGTGGGGAAAATGTGCTCGGGCGATAACCAGGCGAAACGTCCCGCAGCTCACGGTGTTATAAAGAAAGCCATTTGGAATTTTGCCACATATGAAAATGTACAGGCCTGGCCTTAGGACTTTGGTGGCCCTAAGCAAATCTGCCCGAGTGGGGGGTTGGGGGGGGGAATCGCTTGGTAAAATCCTTCTTACATTGTTGCGAAATGTTCGGTTGCCATTCCGTTTAAAATTTATACCGCTAGTTCCGCGATAGGGGATGAAAAACGTAATTACGAAAATAACGTTATTTACCTTAGATAAACATTGGATCGTGTGGCCCCCCCCTCGTGGTCGTGTGGCCCCCCCTAGTGGTTGTGGCCCTAAACAAGCGCATAGAGCATTTATGCCACGGGCTGGCCCTGGAAATGTAACTAATGCAAATTCCTATTAAATGACTTACTTGCTGGTTCCCTCATATTAATTTGGGGCAAAATTTCATATGTCAAAGTATATGCAGTTTGGGATATTTCTCTCTAAGAAAAATAATGTTAGTGGAATGAACAAACTGCCACAAGGAGTGCAAAAACAATTGTACTGCTTTAGTATCTGTCTGTAAACAACAAATTTATCATCTGAAAACAATGAATTTTCAGATTAGTGTTCTAAAGTCATCTGAAGACAATGAATTTTAGAAAATGCAGTTTTTCTACTTCTACTTTATTACATAAGCATCTCTGGCAATGCCACAAATCCATCTAATCTCACATTAATATCAGGAGCCTGAACCATCGTTACCATTCAATATTGGTTTTTACACTGTTGGAGACCCCAATGTGAAGATCAAAATATCAGTGAAAGCATTGATTTTTCTTCTCGGGATGAGCTCAGCCTTTATCTGTCAGCAGGGGCGGAACAGATGTTTCGTCTCTGCAACCAGTTAAGTTTTAATTTCGGTGAAATATTGCCGTCTGCGCAGATTCAAATTCCAGAAACCTTTATTAGGTTCTTGCCACGCATCAGACAGACACAGTGAAGCACTAAAGCACATAAGACAGCCGCAACAAATAAGCGCACAAGGGCTGTAGCTGTTAAAAGTAAAATATGAGAGATGAAGAGAAGAAAGCGAGAGAGCGAAAGAGAGTGAGAGAGAGCAAAAGAGTGGCAGAGAGCAAGAGGGAGAAAGAGAGAGAGAGAAATTCATGTTTGCAACCCCATTCTCCTCAAACACTGCCCCTCCAGCTAAAATTTCACAATCATTTGCAGTCAGACACCCAGTGCTGTAACCGTAGCGATCATTTACATACTCTATGTGGAAACGCGTCGCTAGAGCCAGAAAGCTGGATATGAAATTATACAGTTTATTACATGTTTTGGCAAAAAAATAAAAATGGATGCAAAATTCTGCAGATACAATTATTGTGACATATTAGTCTCACATGATAAGGGGGTTTGTTCAGCCAGCTCTATAATAATTTATGCTATATTTAAAAAAAATGGTGGAGGGGGGAAAGAGAAGAAAAGAGAGATACGCTGGTTACGCTAGTCTCCCCCATTCAGGCTCAAAATGAGCTTCTACTCCATAGACATACATGTAGGTTTATTAGGAGACAAGGAGACATTGTCATGACAATATTTTCATATGAATTAATTGCTAGAGTGCCTCGTATGTTCGTGAAACTTCATGTCTGACTACGTGAGAGGTGGTCCAGCAGTGTGTCTCCCCCAAAGTTGAAATGAAACTTACACCTGTGTCCGTAGGCTACTGTCCCTCTCGTAACTTACAGCTCTGGAGGTTTACTTTTTTTGTTGCCGTTTAGTGTGCAATGCATTATGCACAGTAAATTCTCTTCTGGATTTCAATTCTCTTTATTAGTATGTTAGGAGTGCATTTTCCCCATTTTGCTGACTTCACTTTCATTGGAAAAGGTCTTCTCTGGGTATTCTCTTTAAAGTGCCCTGTGAATTGGACTATTAAAAAAGTAATAAATAAATGAATTCTTTGACTGATTGACTGAGCTAGAGTATCGCACTAAATGAGAAGATGACAGGCATGGATTATTAGACTGATGGATTCAATTCGTGTTTTTAAAGTCGCTCAAAAAACCACAGAACTGAGGTGTAAATGACTCGGGACTGCATGCCAAAATAAAATAAATAGATAAATCACAAACTAATTAATGAGAGGGTTCCAAACACTCTGCGTATGCAAACATTTTGGAGTGGTGGTGCCATTTGGGGATTGGGTGGGGGGTGGGGGGGGGGTGTTTATCCACTTATTAAACCTCACCACAGGTGTAGGTATACGTGTTAATTACAGAAGACTGACAGTCAGTCCGGAATGGCTCCGTTTCTCCATACCGTGACTCTCAGCCGTGTGGCTGAGGACGCAAGAGGAGATCACTGTGCTTCCCCCGCTCTCTCGGATGGCTGTCTGGCTTTGAGCTTTAAAGTTTTTAAAATTGATCGTTTGACGGAGCAATTTGCACTCCCGTTTCTGCGAATGCGAGGGCTAATTAAAACATTCTGGCATGTTGCCTTCGCGGCAGAATTTGCTTTGTTTTTTTTCTGATGCCAGACTTTTTTGTTTTTCCATCTACTCTGAAACATCCCCACTGGTGTATAAGCTAATTAGAGAGGAACAACTTAACAGGAAGGTATTTATTGTCAAGGCTAGTTGTGCTAAAATGAAATTTTAGTGTGTGGTAACATCCAAATAAATATAATTCAAAATATGTGAAAAGGATCGCATTCATTCTGTGCAGCCTTTCTGTACCAAATTCTTTTAATTACATAATGCTGAAAGGCATACCAGTATCCCTCATTTCATTTTAATTTAATGTATTCATGTTGAATTTCTCATGTCATAATTTCTTTTGTTTTTTATTTTAAAACAAAAGAAGAGCTTTTTATAGGTTAACTTGTTCGTTAAGAGCTAAAAGTAATCTACGTGTAAATTATAGATGGGGTGTCCAATATAGGCATTGATCAACAGTGGACAGAGGAATGATGCCATATCATTAAATACTTCTTACTAAGAAATTACACCTTTGTCTGACAACTAAGGTGTACTGTAGAGTCTTTTGCTTTTCGAGGGGAAATGTGATTGGATGACAAACGACTGATGTCACAAAGGCGGAGAAAGTGAGAATGCTTTTCAGTTAAGATTCCGTGACTGACAACTGAACTTTAACAGCAATCAAAAATGCATTGCGTTTATTTCATTGTGTTTAGCTTGGGTAGTTTTTCTTGGTTGCTTTGGAAAACTTCAAGAACTCTGAGGACTAAGTGTTGTAACTGATGTGTCTATGTAACCAGATAACATACTGAAGGATATTTGCAGTTTTACCCCTCTATATTTAATCCAGATTTACAGGAGTTTTAATGGCATTTGCTAATTTTTTTTGTATAGAGTAAGATTAATATAATGTAGAGTAAGACTGACAGTGAATTAAACCAGCCTAGTGCCTGGGAAAAAAAAATATGCACCCCTTTGAACAGTTTTTACATTTTAGCACTTAAGAGCTTGGAACCATGACACTTTCAAATTGGAATGAATATCTACGAGCTTCACAACCTACTTCACACTGTCAAGGCAAAAGTAAAACATAGTAAATAAGTAAGCATGAAAAATGAGGCGTCTTGATTGGGAAAAGTCTCAAGTCCCTTTTATTGAAACAGACCTAAATGTGCAAATGATTATTGCCCAGGAATTGCAATTTGAGTGGCCGTTGTTAATGTACTATAACAGTATTCAACATTATTTCATAAAAATAAATGACATTTTCATATAGTACGCCCAGTGAAATTCAGCGACTTTTATTTTCTATGCCATTCTCTTGATCTGTGTGTCTTTCTCCATTTCAAGTTGTTTTGAAAGCTCATTAGTCTTTAAGATTGGATCTTTGTTTTTTTTTGTTTTTGTTTTTTTGACAGTGCGGAATACTTTGTATATTTTATGGCAGAAATATGAACTATTTCCTATTTATGGTCATGAATTCAAGCTTGGAAGGCAAGAACATGATGGCTTGTAATTTAAACTGTAAACTGAGGCGGTCTCCAACTTGCATGCACATTCATCTGCACAGCATACAGCTGATTCAAGAACAGGAGGCGTCATCCTACAGCACAGGTGGGCAAGGAGGACAGTACCTGCTTGTATCTGAATGTCACGGCAACTCCTGGTCTTAATCATTTCATTTTCATTTATTAATTATACAATTTTCATAAGCGCATGAATGACAGCGGAAGACTGTTCTCATGTCCCTGATGCTTCATAGTGGGCCATGCCGAATTTTCACATGTATGGTAAGCCCCCTGAAGGGGGGGGGGGGGGGTAAAAAAAACCCAGAGTCCTCTTTGTAATTCTGCTTCAGTATAGTCACCATGCTTCACATTTCCCACACCTCTGCGGTTATGGCACTGCTTTCATATTCGAGTCATGAATCAGGAACATCAAGGCACGCGAGGAATCAGTCCATCTCACAGAATGTCCAGTGGATTCGATCATAAGGCCACTTGTGAACGGTCTGTAACTCCGGTCTGATAAACAGCCAGTGGCAAGAGATAATACCCCTTCTTAGCACCGAGCAGCCGTTTGCTGGTAATGTGATGGTGTGCAACGCGTCCGCAGAGAAGATTATGGATGGGGAAAAATGACTACAGGCATATTCAAAAGACTACAAGCACACTTTCTTGCACTGCAGGAAGATTCAGCTTGGAGCGCTTCTGGTCACAGTTGGTCTTCTCCAGGCATTTCATCCTGAGGCGTAGATTAAGAAAACAAAAAGATCTGTGTTTTATGTTGTACATAATGTTCAGCTTACAAGTGTTCTCTAAGAGGTCAGAGGCCAGTAAATATTAGCCATATATGGAAAAAAAAAAAAGATTTAAATATTAATTTGATCGACAATTTTATCAGACACCAGCCTCATCATTTTGGATGATGACGATGACGACAATGATGATACTTTAAATTCTGGTGAGGAAAAGCACACAGTGTTTGTTGTCCTTTCTCAAGGGGAGCCAAAATAACACTTTCTACTTTACATACGCGAGCGGGTGATATGTATTGCCCCATTTCAGAACTGCCATACTGCAGTTTGCTACTGTGTCATTGCAGTTTCCTCTATTGACTTCAGAGTGCACCGACAAACGTGTGTCCTCTGAGATGCATGCATTCACTGGACCATCTCTTTACCAGTCTACAATCTGCCATCTGAGCAACTGTGGGCACTACTCTAAAGGACTAAACAGCTGTGGCTGGGGTGTGATAGGTTTGCATCAGTCTAATTTCCATCATTACTTGGCCACTGTGCTCTGAACCCTGTTTTAGCCTTTTGAGTTTTTGTGATGAGCAGGTAGCCAGTTTACTAGGACCAAAGCAGCGATAAGCTCATTCAGGTGCGATGCTTTATATATACAGGGGGGAAAAGAGAAACACACTATATACAAGCCAAATTGTTCAAATAAAATAGAAATTCATTTTATATATGTAGAGAGGGAGTGAGAGTGAGAGCGAGAATGCCTTGTTTATAGTTATAGGGAGAAACTCATGTTTGCGCACACATGAGAGAGAGACTATGCAATCTGTTTCACAATATTAAAATAGTTATTAGACCTTTGGGAAAAGACTGTATAAAATGCATACATGCATTTAATAATGAATGATAGATTAAACCACCATTAATTTAATGTGTTTTTAGCCACTGCTGTAATTGGCTTCTCTTTCATTGCACATTTCCACATTAAAATTGTTGAACGTTTAGGAACATTAGACAGGTCAACTGCACCGAGTTCAGTTTTGCTGACTTTTTGTTTTTTGCTGACACAGTTTGTTGTCTTTGAACTACTTGGAGCACTGCAGAACGATATTGACCAATCACCACGCTGGACTGGAAAATTTAAATATGTTAATTAAAACTGGTAGAAAAGGCAGTCAACACTTTGCTGTAAAAGAAAACCAGTACTTTTACTGACAGAGTAAGAAAAATCGTGAAATTTGGTCAGCTGTACAATCTGCAACTGAGTGGCACTTTTTGTTGGGCTAGTTACAGGTGAGATGAAATTTACCTGAGAATTTCTGGAAAAATGGACGGACACTAATTCTCAAAAACAACTGACTCTGATTGGCTTGGGCTGATGGGAAAGATTTCTATGAAACGTAACGGCAGCAAACAAACATTAGTTTAATTTACCGAAGCTAGTCTTCCGCAGGCTTCTGAAGTTTGTGTCCTATAGTTCGAGGATGATATTTTTATGCCATTCAGCAAATTAAATGGAGATTAAAGAAAGTCAGCTCAACAGCCAAAATAAAAAAATAGTATACACGTGCACTATTAAAACATTTAGTACTTAGAAGCATTTCTAGCACCTTAGTATCAATGTTCAGTTCCCCTGCATGTAAAGAAAGTCAGCTAAACAGCCAGAATAAAAAATAAAAAATAGTACACGTGTACTATTAAAATATTTAGTACTGAGTAACATTTCTAGTACATTATTATCCATGTTCAGCTCCCCTGCATGTAAAGAAAGTCAGCTAAACAGCCAAAATAAAAAACAAAAAATAGTACACGTGTACCATTAAAACACTTGGTACTTAGTAGCATTTCTAGCACGTTAGTATCCATTCTCAGTTCCCCTGCGTGCGATTCAGAATGAGTGGAAATGGGCAGTCCCGGTAAACGTGTTGGGGGAGCGCTTGTTGAGGTTGGAATGTTTCCGTTCGCTCGTAGTTTGCAGAAAATAAATGGGACACAAAATGGACGGATGAAGCCTGGCTCCCTCTTGCCAGGTAATCAAACACTCCGGTGGGGTTCTCAGGCGACAGATGTTAGGATGCCAAGAAACGCTTTTCTGGCACACTGAACAGTGAAGAAACTCCAAAAAAAAAAAAAAAAAATGCACACTTGCATACCTGCAGCTTTTCTTTGATTCGATTTAAAATAAGAATTTCTTTAAAAATGAAGGATGCAAAGAAAGGGGGAAAAAAACGTCGTTTATTTATTCATGGTTTTTCTTTATTGCTTTTTTAACACCTTTCTGCTCCAAATGTTCTGCAGTTTATACAAAACCTTTATTCTTCAATTTGGGGGAATGATGAAGCGTGTTTCAGCTTGCCTTTGACTGTGAATTCATTTATATGCGCAAGGGCACCCTCACACAGAACAAAGTCTCGCATTTAAACAAAAGATTTTTTTAAAGCTTTAGTTAATGTCACTGTGACCAACACCGGTACTAATAAAGCTTTTTATGAAATAATAAAACCGTTCACCTCTGACACATTCAATATCGTCATATTCATCATTGTATTACTCTGAATTTGAAGAGCCAGAGTACAGTAATTAAATAATGGCTCATTCAAAATGGCAATTTGTGCTATAGTCTCCCACCCGCTGCAATGCCACCCATCCAAAGAGCACTGTCTGTTAATGTTTACCAGCCTGAAGTTGGATCTGCATGGGCACGGTTATTAGGCCTGTGTCTGGTTGCAGACAAATTGGCTCGCTTGTTCGTTTAAAAAGAACATGCAGTACCTTTTTTTTTTTTAAAACAGGAGCCAGACAGTCTGCCCTCCTCACACATTTGTTCTTACCAAACCCCCCCCCCCCCCCCCCCCCCGGCGTTTAATATAATCCTTTATTTAACCAGGGGAGGCCCATTGAGAACATGCTTCTCTTTTTCAAGCACACCCTGGGGGTAAAAAGCCAGAGAGAACAGTTGCAAGTGGGAAGGGAGAGAGGGTGAGAACAGAGGTAAAGCCCCTGGAGCAGTTGGTCAGGTTTAGAGGCCTTGCTCAGAAGCCCAACAGCCAAGTCAATTTCCAGTAGCTACTGAACTTTCTCTCTCCCGTTGCAAGTCGGCAATTGCCAGTCAAACACCCTTACCCACTTGGCTACCCCTGCCACCCATCTCGTACGCGTCATGATGAAAACTGGGGAAAAAAAGCTCACAGGCTGGCAGAATGTGCTCTGGCAGGGGATCGAACCCCCAGCCGCGCGAGGGTGGGGGGGGGGGGGGGGGGGGGGTGTTGGGGGTGGGGGATCCGGTGGGGGCGCATTTGTGTACGGGCTGAGATTCAGCCACCCTACAGACCACACCACAAGTCTCGCCTCAACATATGGCACTTTGATATGAAAATTAAAATCTTTATTTATTTATTTATTTTTTTAAAATGTCTCAGTGGACAAGTTAATATGCATATTCCAACCTGATCATATGCGTTTTGGGGGTTCTACCTTTCCATGTTAGCCTAAGTCTACAAGTTGACTGAGGTAATATCATTTGAGTAGTGCTATTAACATCATATTTATGTTAGCTTTTGGCACACTATGTTAGGTTCATTTTACTGACCTCTGACCTTATGAGGTGTAAGAACCATAAATAAAGAGTAGTTCTAATACATCAATAGCCTAATCCATCACTTCAAAGGTAAGGACACTGTTCCATAGTAGCCAGATTAAATAAGAAACAGGATTGTACTGTGAATTTTTGTTCTGCCATTTCATATTTAAGTAATGTTGAGAAATACTGAACCTTAATATGTGACTCACGCGCAGCTGAGGCTTAAAATTCACCATACTTCAAGGAATCTGTGGATATGAGGGGGTTTTGCACACTATTAAAAGCAGCCTCTCTCCCGCAACAGTATCTGGAGAAAGAGAGAGAGAGAGACAAAAGATGAAAGAAAAGACAAAAAAAAAAAAAAAACATAGATAAAAAGATGGCCAGTCACATGATTACTGGGGGTCTAGGGCCTGTGGAGTGACAGCCTTTGCAGAAGCGATAGACTGATAGACAATTCCAGCAGTACGCTAGAGCGCGTCTATTTTACCAGTCTGTATCACAACAGGAGCTTATTTAAAGCAATTCATTCTTTAAACGAAAAGCAAACAATTGGGACGGTGTGTACAGACGTTTTTTTGTATTTATTTATCTTTTTTTAATAGCGTTCTACTTCTGTGGCCCGAGACACATGCCCACGCATGCAAACATTTAACTTAAACCCAACGCTGCAGTTTAATTACAGTGTCTTTGAGGAGCGGGGCAGGGGCAATGGTAAAAAATAAAAATAAAAACTGACAGTGAAATAAACTATATATATATATAAACAGAGTGGGCGTCCTCGGAGGAAGAAGTGAGAGTATGGAAACAGAGTAAAAGTTCTCGGGCTGGTGCTCCGCACGTCTCTGCGTGTTGTTGGCCAATCAGCACAGCGGCCCGGACTCCAGCTCACAAATAAACCGGAAATGACAGCGGCAGTATTTTTTTAATGTACGGTTTAACACAAACTTTTAAAATAGTAAGGAGTGCTTCATGTTAAATAAGACATGGCAAACTCCGTTGATATGACTAGTATTTCAGTGTAAGTCAAAGCTAACATGTTCATGGGATCCAGGCCTGTGCCAATTGTTTATCCAATTGAATTATTTCCTACAGTGGTGGTACATTTATTATTATCAGTAGTAGTAGTGCTAGCATTAGTAGTACTAGCATTAGTAGCAGTAGCAGGAGTAGCAGTACTAGCATTAGTAGCAGTAGCAGGAGTAGCAGTACTAGCATGAGTGACAGTAGCAGTAGTAACAGCAGCACCACCAGCTTTAAATATACCTACATAAGTGCAACACAAAGTAACATGTATGGATAATCTTATTTGACATCTGCTGTTAAGTCATGGCTCAGCAATAAATTCAGAAAAGATTCAAACTCACAACTCAAACAAACTAGCAGTACCATACCATATAGCATCGCGCAAAACATCTGGTAATAAAGCATAAGTCGCAGCGCGGAACAGCAATGGATTTTCCACAGATGTTCATGTGTATTTATGGCAATAGCTTTAAAACATCTGTAAGTGAATGTGTATCGTATATTTTCTTTTTCCTAAACATAAATTAACCAGTCGTATGGTCTGGCATTTTATTTCAGTACCCATTTATTGATAAAGTAACCCTATAGGATTTACAGTTTTCATCACGTACAATTCCAAGTGAGGAGGGGAAGCATGTGGCTGGCTGTAGATCTGGTCTGATCATCTGAAATCATCATTTACGCCATGATGGTGTGGCAGAGATAAATTTAGACTTTTTTTAAAAGGGAAGGAAGGATTCAGCAGTGTTCTCCTTCTCCCTTAGTCCAGGAGGGCCAGTCTCTGTGATCTTTCCTACCCTCTCAATCACTTTACTCGGCCGGCTCAGTTAATCACTGCCCATGCTGAGCCAATGCACCTTCGCTCTCCTGGGCCCTATAGGAACAGCACTTTAAAGTAAAGACACGGAGTACCGACCGGACTGTTGCTTCATACCACTGCACTGTGATGAAATGGCTCTCTCCAATTTATACCAAACCTAAATCAGACATGTACTGTGCAAGTCATGGTTGTATGTTGGAAAAAAAAAATTACATTAAATTAACAGACTGTGTTAAATTGACTGAGCCATCAGTTCCTGTGAACCAAGTGGTTCGAGCATGCATTCATTATAAACAATGAATCCAATGTATGCTTTTGATTGCATGTGGATCCGGTTGGTTGGTCATTTGAAGTGTTTATTAGAAGCAGGCTCCTCTTGTTTACATTTGTTGGACACAATTCATATTAGCATGTCTCTAAAATTAATTAGATGTCTCTACAGCGCAACATTGAATGTGTTTGACTGCTTGTGTTATTGTTTGTATATTTTCCATTACTTGGATAAAGGCAACTGGCAAACAAATACAATGTAATTTAATGAAGGTCGTAAAAAAAAAGGCTACTACTTGGTAATGGGTTAAATTGTACCTACCCTACATTTTTAAAAAGTTTATTCTGCAAGTATTGCAGGCCCATTTAATTGGCTTGTTCACTGGCATGTCGTGCCTGAAAAAATGGCTCAGTTTTAGGAAGGAACTGGAAAGCACTTTGCAAATACGATTGAGGGAAAAAAAAAAAAAAAAAAAAAAGTCTCGGAGATACAGAAAAGGATTAGCGCAAAGGATTCCGGAATGGGATAAACAAGAGATCAGCGGCGAGAATTTGGAACCCGATAACCGCTGATCGCCGTGGCTCGGTTGGGCTCAGCCACGGGCGTCTGAACACTGAGGGATTACTGTGTGCAGGGAGGCTATATCCCTCCCCCCCTACCCCCCAACCCCCAAAACATAAATAAGGAGGGAAAACAAAAATTAATCTCAGGAAAAACATTGCCCCTCAAAGGTGCGCCGACTGACGGAATGCAAGGGTCTCAGATCTCCCAGGCTGTGCACTTGGGGTGTAAATAAGAATATAGGAATGATTCACTCTTTAGTCTGATGCAATTACACCCCACCCCCACCCCCACCGTCCCCCCCTTAATGACTTCCTGCTTTTGACTTAGTATTAGCAGACAGGAGGAGAGAGTTGTGAGGACTATTTTTAACCCTTTTATTAAAGATGTGAGATGTGTGATTAGACTGTTGTTAACTGAACATTCTAATGCTGATGTAACAATCACCGCCGGCAACGAAAGCAATGATGTTCTAGAACACTGCCTTGGAATTTTGGAAGAAGAAATAAACATTCCGCAGAACCTACTCTTTAAAAGGTTAAATTCCAGCACTGTATATTTAGATCGATCACAGTCTCTGTTGTAGAGGAATTCATAGGTTTAGAAATCATACTGCAGTTTGCACATCTCATGACTATATTTAAAATTCCTGATGGTTTGTTAACAAAGCCTTGGGCAGATAGTGAGGGAGGATGCCTAAAAAAAAAAAAAAAGAAAAAAAAAGATGGAATCCTCCCTCACCTTAAAAAGTACTCAGGTGAGACATCTGTGGCTTTTCTAAGGACCTCATATTCCCCACATTCGATCCATTTCTTGCAGTAAAAATTCAGGATTTACAAATGGCCCCTGCGTTTACTTACACTACCCTAACTCGAGGTTATTTCCGTCCTCCTGAAAAAGGCAAGTCATTTTCCTGCTCATTAAGTACTTGCATTCACAGCCATTTTGTGAGTATAAACAAAGTCTTTCCTTGGGCCGTTTCCAAGGGGGAGAGAGAAAAAAAAAAAAAAACTGTTTTCAGATGACTAAAATCAACTTAAACATCGAGCGTGCCGGTGCAAGGGCAATTCAATATGTTTGAAGTGAGGGAAAGGAAAAATATGCATTAAAAACGCATAAAGCTGGTGTAAAGTGGCTTCTACAAGCATAATGCAAATCATACAAGTCACCTAAAATAAACCTCTTTGAAACAGTGTGCATGGAAAATGCGTATAATTCTGTTGGACTTGGCAGAAGTCAAACGGACTAAATAAATGAAGTCGTTTTTTATTTTACTTACTGTACAAGAATCCAGAAGCTCAGGCTGTCACAGAAGCCTCTGGAATTTCTCTTCCCCCCCCCATCTCTCTTGTCGTTATAAGGAGAGACAAGGTGCGAAAAAAAAAACCGCACAGCACATATTGGGGTTTTTCAGCGACCACATCGCACATTCAGGGTGAGAGCACACACCTTCTGCAGAAAATAAATACATAAATAAATGAAAGAACTTCACAGAAGTGGCGTCTGTAAGACACTGTGAGGGTATGGACAGACGCACAGAGTAATAAAGAGACTAGTGGTAGAGGCCTCAAAGGTGACTGTAGATTGGATAAGTCTTTTTAAGTTTGTGTAGGCTGAAGGAGATGCCAAAGGCTTTATTGTAAACTTGCCCAGGTAGCTGTGGTTTTGAGGTCATGTCACTGTACTACTGTTTCAAAAAACCCTATTGGGACACAGTTCCATATGGCTTGTCAGTGCTGATGGGGGATGAAATCTGCTGGGAAATTTGATGGTATAGAATGAAAAAAAATATATATAGATTGAACAGTCTGCAGAGAAAAAAGTTTTGCTGTTGACATTGCATATTTTTTATATTTAGTTGAATCCAAAATTACAAATGTGAAATGTCTGTTTGTTTTAAACTGTAGGCCTATGCAAGAAAACCATAGCAAATTGTGCTTCCTTTTTTTTGTTCAAAAAATATTAAATTATAAATCACATTCAAAATAATTGTCACGAGTGTAAGAGCTGATCGACAGCACGTTGAAACAAAAGCTGAACATGCTCTGAAACACTCACACTCACTCAGTCAATCATCGGGCTAAATGTGATTAGCTGACAATGCCGTCTACCCAATTAGTTAATAACATCGAACAAAAAACAAAGAAACATTTCAAGCAAATGGAACACAAGGTGCTCGCGCGCGCTAATGGAATGTGTTGTTCAAACACATGCTGTTTCTTTAAGTAGTTTCTTTTTTTCTTTTTTTTTGGGAATTGCCTACCGCTCCGTGCTCGCCCGCTGCTTATCTCCCCGTTCACACCTGCACAGGTGCGTGACAGCGGAACGCAAGCCCTCCTGCGGTACCTTAACGCTCGAGCTCGGCGACGGATTAGATTTGTCTTCCGTAACTCAGGACACACGTGCAGAATGCATCCGTTTCCTCACGTGAATGAATCGCAGATTAAGTAAAAGTACATGTGCTCTATCAATGTTTCAGTGACAATGTGCTTTTTTTTTTTTTTTTTTTTTTTTTTTTGGGGGGGGGGGGGGGGGGGGGGTCGGCTAGAAAACTTTCACTTTAACTACATTTTTCTGGGTTTTACCCTGGATGCCTGGATGGCATTATATCAAATTCACCACGGAAATGTTCCCTGGGTTCAGTCTTGTGTGAGCACCCGTGCTCACAGCATGCAGGACTTCACTGTGCTTCTCAGCTGATGTAAGACTCCTCAGCTGGTTAATGTATGAGGCGTTTCCATTCACCGTCCGATGACAGCCCAGCTCTGAATGCTAATGCAGTTTAGTAGAGCCATCTATCAAGGCTAATGACAGCTCCAGTGCTACAGTACTGAAGAAGCGCGTTTCCTCCCCCCACGCCCCCCCCCCCCCCCAACAAAGGGAATAAATTGCTCTACAGCTCATCTCAGATTATACAGGGGGGGCTAACCATTCATGAAACCACGTAAAGAAAATGTGACGTGTAATTTTTATTTATTTATTTTTTCATTCAAATAATTTCTTCCAGCATTTGCAGAATCAGGGAGGAACTGGCATGCTATTGAATTCCTGGGCAGAGAAAATGGCAACGGCTTTGTGAATCAGTGTTGTTCCCTGAAAGGACGCACATTTCAATTTAAAATGTTAGCATTTGTGTTAACAACCTTTTTCTGCACTGACAAATTCAGGGACCATAAACATTTAGCATATAGAAAACCAAGCTTTGAAATAATTTAAGTTAGTTACACATGAAATACAATACATTTGGGTAATGTATGCAAAATTGCGTTGTCTCATTATGTTTTATCATGTATTTAAGCAAACTTTTACGTTTGTCAAAGCCAGTTAAGTTTCTCCATACTCCAGAAAGCTTGCCATAGATCAAATTTAAGGAGGGTTCAACAATCATTAAAATTACCTCAGCAAATTGAATTTGCAAAGAGCACAAAAATTGAACACTCATATTTAACTGTAAGTTAAAGCCAAGCGCAATGGTAGTTTCTCTCAAAGCTAATGTTCCAGAACATATTGAGATATAAATATGAAGACCTTTAAATCACATCACGCACACGCACACACACACACACACACACACACACGCACATGCATGCACACATTATATATAAGCAAAAATGTTGCCTCTCCCTCGTTAAAGTGAGATGCCCTCGAATCCTTTGCACCGTTGGTTCAGAGTAATGCCCTTTTTGTCATTCTACAGAGCTGGTGAATATTTCACAGGATCACACCCAGGCATTTAGCTATGACAGATGTCTTCTCAAGGGCTGATGCAACCTTGAGTCCCTTTGTTTAAACATTTCTCACTCCGGCTGCTCTTTAAAAAAAAGAAAAAATCTATTTCATTTTTCATGCAACAAGGACGGATCGCAGTTGCAGAGTGATGCGTACGCAGGGGTATTCCCGAGAGATGAGATTCCCCATCACATGTTTCAGCATGTGGCTTTTCAGAAGTTCGAGGGGATAACAATGAATAATGCATCGTGCTCATGTAGCGTCTCTATCAAACCCAGAGTCGCTTAACAGGGTAAAAACGAGGATCGAGAACAAGCTACATTAACAAACAGGATGAAATGAATGAACTGTTTAAGAAGGAAAAAGAAAAGTGGAATGAGGACGATGCCTAGGGAATGGATTAGAGCCAGCCCTAGACTTTTGAGAACCCCAGGCAAAAAATTTTTTGGAGACCCCTCTGAAACATTGGCAGCTTCTGATTCTACTTGCTTAGAAACCAATGTCAAAGGAAGGCGGGGCCTTGGGGCTGAGAAGGCAGGGCCTCAGGGCTGAGAAGGCAGGGCCTAGGTGAAGTGCCTGATCTGCCTAGTGAGAAGGACGGCTCTGAGTGGGACAGTGGGAAGTTCCGTTGGCTGGAGGGTTCGGTTTTCAGTTGGGATTTGAATGATTAAATGGAAGTGCGGTCACAGATGCCATGGCAGTGAAATCCTGAGTTAGGGGACCGTGGTACTGGAGTGACCAGTCCTCCATAGTGAACAGTCAGGTTATCCAAATGATGAGGATCATTACTACCAGGAATATCATTTTGGAACGGTCTGGAAAATGACAGGGTTTTCACAAAGGGTTTTGATCTGACTGTTGATTGCTTCAATCAAGTAGCTGCATTTGTGTGGGTGGATAACTGCAGCAAAAAAAAAAAAAAAAATTCCAGAAATCAAGGATACTGGAACATTTGCATTCCCCTGTAAAATTTGCATATTTAGCCTGATATGCTGACCATGCAAGAAGAGTACAAAAGGAGCCAAAGTATTGATTGAGCAACTCTGATTATGCATCATTAGCTTAGGGGTTGTGCGCGACAGTATCTAAAACAACCAGGCCAACCGTTCGCTCCATTGGCGTTCCATTACCTATCCTTACATCCTTACATCCTTACCAGCGGCAAGGATGTGAGAATTTTTTACCCTGCAAATCTCAAGGCGGAGCGTGAATGAGGGCATTTCGGGACTGTGCGGCATTAAAACCCATTGAACTTACAGAGAGGTTTTCTGTTCAAATCAGGAGTCAGGCAGCGGGCGCCAGATCCGTTTGACATTCCGCGCAAGAGCGTTCATGTCATTAGGGTAACCAAGGGCCGGGCAATATGAATGAGCTAGTCAGCGCACGCCATTCACATCAGACGCAAATCAGCGAGCTCCGCAGAGGTGAAGGTATTTTTTCAGACCTGCACAAAAATGGACGGACAGGTGATGAATTTGAAAGAATACCATTTAAATTCCATTAGGGCTCCTGTTCCGATTGAAAAAAAAAAAAAAGAAGGAAAATCTGAATTGTAAAGCGTTTTGGAAGGGGACGGGCGTGGGGTAAATTAACTTAAACAATTCCCATTCAAGAATACAATGCATCTGATCATGGAAAACACGTCTTTTTTTTATTTATTTAATGGCATTGCACTGTACTGAAATCCATCCATCCATTATCTATACCTACTTATCCTGGGCAGGGTCGTGGGGCGGCGGGGGGGGGGGGGGGCAGGGCACACACACACCATTAAACCACACACTCATACCTCTGTATGTATTTATTTAGGTATATAAATACCAATTTAGCTCCAATTAGCCTAACCTGCATGTCTTGGGATTGTGGGAGGAAGCACTGAAACAGTTATAATGAAAAAACGTTTTAGACAAATTTCCCAGTCAAATTACAGCATCCAATGGCATATTCAGCAATGCTGTTGTGCCTGGATGACAGTTTAAACTAAAACAGTAATGAACGAGAAGTATTTTTTATCCAATATCCTCTATGGGGAATATCCCTCCAGAAATGCAGATTACTTGTAATAAAACGATGCATGTTATCACATTATGTTGGTTGCATGCACTGAGACCCATAGTCTGATGCAATCCTCTTTATTTTATATGCCATGCAATCCTAGGCATGCTATCTACACGACATGCTTTATATACACTTTCATTGAATTAATTGTAAGACACGATACAGTATGTGGCCTTTTGAATTCTAAATGGGTTTTCCTTAATTTGGTTAAAACTCACTGGCCGCCACTGACAAGGAACAGACAGCCATTTAGTGTCTTTATAAATGTGCAAATAAATTTTGAACTGAAATGAAATTTTAAAATTTTATTTAAATACCATTTAACTTTTATAACATACTTACTTGATTGTTTGAATTCAACTGTGTGCCAGTATTTATGACCCAATTCACAGTCTGCTAAGGAATATTTGCGGAATTAATGGCCTGTGAAACAAACTTATTATTTATAATAACAAACTAAATTACTTACCTAAATTTCTAATGTTTTTGTGAGACGTTTTCTGTAAAGATGCCTTATATATCTAGCCACTTAACCAGACTGCTAAAATATTCTTTGAGCAGAATTTGGTTTATGCATTCTTCTAAAAGCTTTCAAACTTAGTACACTTAGCTAACCCAAAATGTTTTGTTGCATTTAACAAATGCGACCAAATGAAAGCAAAGGATCACGATGTTGCACACTTGCCTGGTCAGCTACATTGCCTGGTCAGCTACATACGGTTAAGTGTACCAACTGTCTGAAGGCAAGGAGTAGTTGTCTGTTTTATCTGGAGATAATCTGATTAGGTTTCTTACATTGAACTGAGCTTCCAGTAATGCCTCTGCCCCTGCAGCTCGCTTGGCCTGTTGAAATGGCGGCCCATTTTTCACCCACACTGTAATCGCCGTGGCGAAGCATATCGTTACGTGATGATCTTTCTACTCCGAGTCAATTTACGTGCCGTCCCAGTCTAGAGACGGGAGTCATAACACTTTTCGGTGCTTTTCAGCGTCGCTATGCCCCACGGCTAGCGGCATATGGCTGACAGACTGAAGACTTGTCTTTTTGGCGCAGAGCTGGAGAAACGGTACTTCCAAGTAAAATAATTCTTAGTTGTTGGTTTTGGAACCAATGAGCATGATTTAAAGGCTGCCTTAAATTAACGTTTAAGCGCCTGCTGGTGGTACAGCCGACTTGTACGTTTGAGGACTGAGCGTTCACAATTGATCGCTTATCTCGGTTCTTCTTTCCTCTGTCGTCACTTGACCCGGAAATAAATTGAGGTGCGCCGTCTTCACGGACATTCCAGCCGACAGAGGAGCGAGGAGAGAGGACGCACGGGTGCAGCCTTGGCTAACGTCTTCTTGGAACCTGTGTGCGTATAAATTATCCATCTGTGGATCCACCTCTGCCACGTCTAATAATAGATGTGGCTTCAAACTGACACTTGCAAGGAGTGAAAATAAGCGACTGGAATGAACCCCAAGTCTAACATTTCTCAAAATGTTAACTTGAGGGTGGAGGGAATGAGTCATTTCTGCTCCAGCCAATCAGCCTTGCGCCTCCAGCCCTTCCCACATTCCGATTGGCTATCGGCCGAGGGGGGGGAGGGGAATAGCTCCTGTAACCATTCTCTCTTTACAATTAGCGGAAACGGTTGCACAGTGGTAATTTGCACTGTAGGTATTTTAAATCATTGTCAGGGGGGGGGTTTCCTCATTAGCACCCACGGAATTAATTAGTTCCAGAGCCCTCCATGATTGCTCCCTCCCTTCGGTGACACGTTAGGCCGGTGGGGTTTGGTGAGCCGGGAGATCCGATCCGGGTGATTAACTCGGCTCGGCTTTCCGGCAATTCCCGCCGCCTCCCCGGGACGCGCGACCGGATTCTCGCGGGACCCCCGCAGGTCAGACCTCGGGTGCCGTTGATTGATGGCGTCCGTCGGATTTACAGGAGATCCCCCCCCCCCCCCCCAGAGTTTTCCCCGAAGGGGGTCGGGGGGCTCTGTGACCGATGGGGGTTCTCTGAATGACACAGATCCTGTGTATTTGAGGCCCGAGGTTGATGGAAGGGGCTTGTTTTTGTTGAAACCTGGCCTCCACTCTCCAGTGACCACAAGGGAACCTGAAGAAGTGAACCGCCCTCTACCCTTTTCCAGGTCTGCGATGGCCTCGTGTCTTTCTGGGGGGGGGGGGTCACTGGAATGCACATGCTCAGACTGTTACATCAGTAACAAGCTCAAACTGTTAACTAACAAGCTGTCCCCAGCCTGCTTTGCTTTACTCAAACACACCTGATCAGTGATTTGGGAGGAGGAGGGAAAGTGTCTGGATGTCTGATTTGGGGGTGGGGGGGGGGGGGGTGGGGTGGTAGGAGGGATGGCGTCTGATTTTGGAGGAGGGATGGATGCTGTCAGATTTGGGAGGGAGACAGGGATGGTGACTGATCTGGGAGGGAGGCAGGGATGCTGTCAGATTTGGGAGGAGGGAGGGATGGTGACTGATCTGGGAGGAGAGATGTCGTCTCTTCGCTGATAAACTGCTAATGCCATGCCGCATAAATCCAGCAAGGCCTGCGATCCGTCCATTAGAGATATTATATTTCAGGAGTTGTCATGCATGGGCCGCCAGCCCACGAAGAATGATCAAAGCTATAAATTCCATTTGCCAATGCCCCTATCTGATTGGACAGAACTCTGTGTCGTGGAATTAACTTGCACCCTGTCCCAAAAGGAGGGACTTCCTTTTCGTTCCCATCTCCAGCCTTGGAAATCAGTCCCATCACACTCTGTACAGCATCACACTTTTCGTGGCATACAGTTTGGCAATGAAGACGTTTAAATTAATAAAAATGAAAAAAACAAAAAAAACAATGTGAAGTGTGAAGATCAGTTCCAGTCACACTTAGTAGGCTGTGATGGGCTATAGTTTCTGTCATTAATAATGCTTTATGATTCAGCTAAATCGAATAGATCACACAGAATCTGTAGTTCTATCACATAGGTTTCAAGATGTAAAAAAAAAAAAAAAAAAAAAGGTTTTAATTAATGGTTACCACCCTTCAGATGAGATCATACTTTTTTTTGTGAATTTTAAATGCATGCAAATTATACACCAGTATCAGTCGTATTTTATTTCCAGATGGTGTGAAAAAAAATAAAATTAGGCTGTGGCTCGTGGGCTGTTTTGCATGTGGAATGTGCTGACGCAGTCTTATAATTGGACAGTACGCCAAGTCCTTCATGATGACTGGAATTCCAACGAGGCTGGGAATGGCCATCTATAAAGTTGCTGAGAAAGTGATATTGAAATTTTAAATGTCCTCTGCTCCAAGGTGTATGGGTCTGTGTGTGAGCGTGTGTGTGTGCGCGTGTGCAGGCGTGTGTGTGTGTGTGTGCGTGTGTGTGTGAGAGAGCGTGTGTGGTGTGTGTGCACATGGTGGAAAGGGGACAGGAAGGTAGATCAAGTTCTCAGAATTAGGGTGCAGTCCATCGGGGTCCTTCATTGTCTGGAATTAAGAACGGGGATCAAAGGTGAATCAGCTGATGCCCACAGCCAGGGCACGAGGGGAAGGGGGGGGGGGCAACTGACCTCAGTGAGTGTGCTGTAGTCTCATGCCACTGCTTCCCTAAAGGGCAGGAGGGTAATAGAGGGACTAGGAGGGGGGTAAATAGAGGGTGGTTCCCCACACGGCCTCCAGGGTCCTTATACCATAACATAACAATGAGAACAGGACGTTCAGCCCAAAAATGCCCACCATTGTCCTGCTTAAATTAGCGCAGGCCATACCGATCACGGCCTGACTTTGAGCTTCCACTGGCAGAGCAGCACTGAGATGAACGGAGCAGAGCAGGAAGCTCAAACCCAAACCCCTGAGGGCTGTTGTGTGTCCGCTGGTTTCTGATGCGCACTCCTTGATTCAAGCCGCTGATTGGCTGAAGAGTCCACGCAACTCGATTCTGAGGCCTAAACGAGTTGCTGATTGAAAGGAAATTAAAAAAAAAAAAAAAAAATTAATTAAAAAAAACCAGAGACTGTGGGCCTCCAGGACGGGAGCTTCAGACCCCTGGCGTAGATTAACAATAGCAGAAAAGGGCAGGACAACCTTAAACTCCCACTGACTCACAGGAGGTAGTGGATTGAAAACGCAGAATTTCTTTTTCCCTGAATTTCATTAATTTAAATCACGCCAGAGCAATTCACGCCAGAGCAATTCAACGCGGGGTGATTTTTCTGGGTGGAAAAAAAAGGAGAAATAAGTGCAACAGCAAACTTTGTTGAAAAGTTGTCAGCAAAACTTGGGGGGAGGGGGGAGGGGGGAGGGGGGCGGGCAACTTGACATTGAGGTAAACAGAGAGGCAGAGAATAGCAACACGTTATATATATAAAAAAATATTTTGACAAACAAAGCCTTTGCTTAAAATATGTTCGTTGCTAACAGGATTTGGAGTACTTTGCTGTGAGGTGAAACAAAGAGAATAGGGATTTAAAAATCCGTCAATGTGAACCGATGAAAAGGCTTTTTAAAAATGCGTGGCAAATTAATCAATACATCAGAAGCTGACGGGGGTACGAGCTAAGAAACCTGGAGCCATTTTACAGAGTAAGGAGCTTACAGGGCCTGTGGACAACATCAAAAATTAAACGCTGTCCGTGCTCATTGTGTACGGGGTTTAATTCTTACGGAAGTTACAGTGCTGGATTAATTTGCAGCTGAATACAGTCTGACAGACACATTTAACCTAATTGGGCTGCTATTGTGGCAATGCCATGCTGGATAGGAAGTTTGCAACTTGTTCAAATGATTTCAATTTCTGCTTGCAATTACAGACTTTCGTTTTTTTTTTTTTTTTCCCTGCACCAGACTGTAGAGCCCTGTGGAGCTGTTGCTTTCTCCTAGACGTTAGTGTCCTGATGTTTTATCATGTTGATTCTTTAGAGGTCTGATGTGTAGCATTGTTGGAGGTGATGGCCATGATTCATTCAAAGATCCCTCCTTAATTTTTACTGGTGGGTGCAAGTGTTTTTCAAAAGGAATATGGGAACCTGTGGTTGTATTGCATTACGTCCTCTATAAGGAGGCATTACTTCTTGTAGATAGGCTGCTCAACTCATTGCTCGTACCGTAACATCCACTCAGAAGTGGAAATAAATGTTTGGGATATAAAAGGCTTACGCACACGAATGTGACCCACTGGGAAATCCAAAAGAGACTTAAAACTTAAGATGTCTTCCAGGCTTTACACAGTCATACCAACTAAGGATTTGAGGAGTAACACAAACTGTTGACTGCTGTAGAGATTTCTTTAGCACTACCATATGACTCGTTTCACCTACTCAGATGTTGGGGTACTCACACCCCCAACACCACCTCTGCACTGGGGATGTTTGTTCCTCCAAAGAGAGTCAAACAAAATAAAAAACTATTTCCCTAAATTCTCATCTCACAAACTTATAAAACATGCAGGACTCTCCAGGCCTAGCTTTCACGGTTTCAGTGTTTCACTGTTCTGGGTGATCGCACATCAGGAATCACCAACCTGAATGAAGGAAATCTCCTGCTTAAATAGACACCGCTTAGGTAAACAGGTGTGCTGCATTTACTAACAAGCTGGTTGCCAGCACACCTACTGGGGGAGGAGCTTACCGACTGGTGCGAAACCTTCATATCAAAAGCAATATCTTCATATTTCATGGCGTGCATCGTTGGGCTGAATGGCCTGTTCTCATCATTATATCATGTTCTGTTATGTTATGTAAAGGAAAATAAAACAAGTTTGTAACAATTAAAATAAATAACAGTGAAATCAAAGTAGAAGTTAAGGACAAAGGTTGATTGACTCCATGCTCATTACTCTATTAAGTAAAATTAATTAGTCTCAATCTATTAACTACAAGATGTCTACTGTGCACTCTACTTATATCAGTGGTCTCTAACCCTGGTCCTGTAGAGCTACAGGGTCTGCTGGTTTTTGTTTTCGCCTTAAAATCAACACCCAGTTGAGACCCAGGACACCAGGTGAGTTGAGTCAACTGTGTAATCAACTGCTCTCATTGATTCATGAAGTGCAGAGTCACTATGAAAACCAGCAGACCCTGTAGCTCTCCAGGACCAGGGTTGGAGACCACTGACTTATATTGAAGAGTTGAATTCAAGCAAGTGCTAACGCAGGGGTGTCCAATCTTATCCTGAAAAGGCCACGGTGTGGGTGCAGGTTTTTCTTTTAGTCCAGCACCAGGACACCTGATTCAGCGAATTAGCTGATCACATTAGTCTTCAATCAAGACAATGATGAGTAGAATCAGGGGTCTTAGTGCTGGGTTAAAACAAAAACCTGCACCCACACCGGCCCGTTTCGGATAAGATTGGACGCCCCTGTGGTAACGGAAGACTGACTCTTAGCCTCTGCTGTTGCAGAGCGTCGCTAGTTTCCACCACTGAACTTTTCTACACTGCAGGCTAACTTGCTGAAGGAGACTATTGTACCTGATAAATCAACCTAACATGCCATTGCAAGACAAATAAATAAATAAATAAATATAACCGGTAGACTGAATACCCAGTTCTTTATCTTGTGTCCTTCTGCAAAACCTTTCCTTTGCTCTCTGGTGCTGTTTGTAATTGATGTTGCAGCTCTGGGGCTGTAATAAATTAATTCCAACATGCCGCTTATGTCTACTACACTTACCGCAACATTAGACGTCGTGTAAGGTATGTCAGGATCAGTTCTCCTTATCTGTCCTGATGTTCATCTTATTCGCCCTCGTAGCACAATATTGCTAACTCCCTCTGGATAGGGGAGCATCTGTTAAATAAATTAATGTAATATAAACTATCACTGCACAAAACTTTATGTTCATCCCCCCCCTCTCCCCAGCTACAGAAATGGCCCCCTAAAGGAAATACAAAAAACAGGATAATCTCCGCTCGAAATCGTACGCCTGTCACTCCAGTGTTGAAGGGGGCTCAGGGTGGATTATGGATGTGGATTTGAGTGGATTCCGGATCACATCTGATCAATAGCAGTTTGAAGGGTAGTGTAGAGCCCTGGGACGAAGATAAAAGGGAGGGATGGGGGGGGGGGGGAGAAGATGGAGAGTAGAGAGAGAAGGTGACCCCAAGGTCACAGCCCAACTTAATTATGATACCAAAAAATTCATGTTTTGTAAAATGCTATAACAGGCACAGCAAAGACAGAATTACTACAATTTTTTTCAATAAAAAAATTATGTTGGCTGGGAAAATTAAGAAATTGATAAGCTGGTATGTATCTTTCCTGTTGCAGGCTTTCCGCAATACTGAAGGTAAGACATCAGGCAGTGGGTTTTGAATACTGAGTGGACCGACTCAGTGCTGTGCTCCTGAGACAGGTAATTCACTCAGTTGTTTGAGGAAAAAATGTAATTAAATAAATAAGTATTAAGATGAAAGCCAGCCGTGTGAAGTTTGCACGCGAAAGATTAAAACTGTGAAACGTGTTCCGTGCTCCAGGATCCGCGTGTGCGCTACGGACACATGGCATGCTCCGTTTCTGTTTCTCCGTCCCCACCACGCATTGGGGAAGGGGGGGGGGGGGGGGGGGGGGGGGGGGTGGTCTCGACTGGAGCCATATCAACCAGCCATTCCGTCCGCGGCCCAATTTGGAAAGGGCTCAATCCGTCCCATTCCGTATTTGCCTAATGCCGCTTTTTGGCGAAAAGCACACAGCCATAGCCGCAAGCCTCCCTTTGATTGAGTGGGACTGACGAGAAATGAAAAAAGGAAAAAGGTGAGCCGCAGTAATCCTTCTTTTCTTGTGCCGCGAAGACAAACGAACGCGTCGCTTACTCCCAGAACTCCGTTTGTTTTGCGCGGCGCTTTCTCTCCCGCAGACGCTTGCGTCTCCGCGCCGAGCCACTCCTATCTGTCTCCGCTCGCCGCCTCCTCTCCCCGACGAATTTTCTTGTCCAGCAGGGGGAGCTGTATCCTCTCGTTGTCAGAGCTGACATCTTGCGGACAGGAAAAAAAAACGGATGAAGCCTTTCGCTTTCCCTCTGGACTGCTTAAGCAGAAGCCTCAGCCTGGGCCATGAATGCTTTTCTGAGAATCCCTGTCCTCAGTGCAGCACACACATTTACTGCTTAGGACAAGAAAGGACAGAGTAATAGAGAGAGAGGAAGACAGATAGAGAGAGAGGTGGATAGAAACAGAGACAGCCAGCGAGAAAGGTAGATAGAGAGAGATAGTTAGAGAAATAGATGACAGAAAGAGAGATAGATAGATGGAAGAAGAAAGATGGAGAGTTACATAGATAGAGAGAAAGAGATAGAAAGGGAGAGAGAGATAGGTGGATACAGAGTGATAGAGTTGGATAGATAGAGATAGACGATAGACAGATATACAGGTGGATAGAGAAAGAAGGATGGAGAGTTAAATAGATAGAGATAAGAGAGGGAGAGAAAGACAGAGAGAGAGAGAGAGAGAGAGAATGCCTTGTTTATATTTGTAGTGTGATGGGGAGAAGGCCAGCTGGTTTGTTCTGTGAAGCTTTAATTGGGAGCAGTGCTTCGCAGTGCTGCTCTGATCTGGTGGAAGGCACCTTGGGTTTTCACACCTTGAGAAACACATAGAACTGTGCGAGATTGAGTCAGTGGCTTTTTCGGAGGCCGGAATAAGTGTGTTGCAAACAGGCGTCCAGGTGCCAAAGAAGAAAGTTCCAGCACAAAAAAAACAAAAAAAACCCACCACCACCTCCGTCGCCGCTTTCGGTCCATTTGCATGGGGTCACGGTCTCATCTAAGAAGCATGGCTTTTTTTTTGTTTTTTTGATGTGATGTGATTTTGAGTCATCTCTTGGGGGTCTGCCAGACCCCTCTTCTCTCCCGAGTTCCACCCTGGCTCTCCTGGTTCTTCTGTCTCCCATGACGACCGTGCAGTCTGCCTTCAGCCCGGGTGTCCCCCCTCTGTGGACTGACCTCTGTGATGAGTGAGTCGCTCTCTCGCGCGGCGGGGGGGGCGGAGTCCTCTTCCGTCACCACGGCCGAATCACGTTTAATTCTTCAGTTCAGAGCCTCGCTGTTTTTTAAGAGCCTCGTTCCGTCGCAGAGCTGGAGCGTAGCCTCCCGATCCCGCACCCGATCGTCCGCTTTTATGGGAATTTTCCGGGAATGATTGAATTCGCGGGGAGAACACGCAGCGCGGAATAATCCGTTGTGATTAGTACCAACGTCCCTGCGTTTGCCAAGCAGAGAGGTGGTTGAGTGTGATCAAGAAACTGGGCTAGCAACCCAAAGACCTCACAGCCAAATCTCATAAGAGCCACTCTGCTCTGGAGAAGGCTTATTACTGCAATGTACTGACAAGCATTTGTGTTCTGTTGTGCATTTTTAATCACTTTTTTTTAGGACATGTCATTACAATAAAAGTGTTTGAAAGCAACCCCATCTAAAAATAATCTTAGAGTGCCTTGATTTCCCTTTCGATGTCGAAGGAGCATTAGTTTCATTTCGCCAGTGTCTCTCTCGCATCGTGAATGTATTCGTATTGATCTTCACACTTGTATCTGACAAAACACCTTTTTTTTTTTTTTTTTTTGTACTTGAGATATTTTTTTTCTCCCCCGTGGCCGTATCAATTGATAATAAGTCAAACGTGAGCCGGAGATAAGTGTGTCGCATACTCATTTCCCCTTCTTTGCGGTGCCCGCGAGCCGTGTGTCATTTGTAAGACCGCTGATGGGCTCTGATTCGGGTCGAGATTATATCGATCCGCGGAAACGTGCGCCTGTAGCTGCGATGTGAAACACAGGGACCCTGAGGGGTGGTGAGTCAGCAACTTCCTCATCTACAGCATATGCCATCGCTTTTTTATTTTTTGCGCTGTGTCTTTAAAGGGCCGCACTACCCAGAATGCACCATTCCGATGTGATATTCCGATTGTGACTTTAAGACGTTGGTGTGGACTTTGATGTCGTAAATCTGTGTCTAGATTGGCGCTGGAAGTGTTCACATAAATGGATGAATGAATCAATTAATTTATGAATGAATGAGTGAATTGAATGAATGAGCAATAAAAATAACAGCATGCAGCAGCAGCACAAGCTTTTGAAAGGATTGTATCATTCACTGGTTTTTATTCATAATAATGTGTGATGGTTAGGCTGTGACTCTTGGGATGCTGGTGAGTTACAAATATGATGATTCATTATCAAAATAAATGAGTTACAATCACACACACAGACACACACACACCCACACACACACTCATATACATACTCTTGTCAGAGTTTTTGACAGGAAAGAAAGGTTTTCAGAGTTTTGACAGGAAACAGGAAACAGAATAGTTACACATCAATCCCTGTTCCCTCAATTCAAATTGGCTCTGCTCCACATAAAAATTGGCCCAAACAAATATTCAAAGGTGGTATGCTGATGGCAGTTCAAGCCCGGGCACTTAATGTGGCCCTATCAGCATAAGACCCTGACCCCATGACCTTACAAGACATTCTGCGGGGGTTTAAATGGACTGCATTTATATAGCGCTTTTATCCAAAGCGCTTTACAATTGATGCCTCGCATTCACCAGAGCAATTAGGGGTTAGGTGTCTTGCTGAGGGACACTTCGACATGCCCAGGGTGGGGGATCGAACCGGCAACCCTCCGACTGCCAGACAACCGCTCTTACCTCCTGAGCTATGTCGCCTCCTGTCAGTTTTGTTCTTCGCACCCAGCACATACAACACATCGTCTTGCGTTTAATAGGAGTTTGTTTATATTACCAACGAGCAGTTGTTTAGGTTGCTAGGACACAAGAGACTGATTAATCATCTGGCCCCAGAAAGTGGCTACCCAGTCAGAACACAGTGTACCGGGGTGGAGAAGTGAGTGAACTTACATTAGATCCTTATCGGGAGGGGAAAAGGAGAAATATTTACACTGCCTCACAGCCGTCATCGATTAAATCACCGGCAGCCATTTTGATCATCGCTTCTTTTGGGTGTGAGGAGGAGGGGGGACTCGCGTTCGATGGGGGTGACCAGAGGAGAGTTCTGCGGGGTCACGGCAGACGAAGACAAACAGCATCGACTCATCGTCCCCTATCGATCCGGAAGCTTTAATGACCCACTTTTACCCCGTTCTCATTGGCTGGCCAGCAGGAAATGTCCGATGCGGTCACCTGCATCATTATTAAACTTCAAGAGGTAGTGCGAGAGACTGCCTGGAGTAGAAGACATCTTAGGAGGGACAGACCTTTAGAGAAGATCAGGTTTCTTTAATCGTAGCCCAAATGAAGGTCTGTCTCTCAAGATTAGTCCTAATGTCTCTAAATGCTTAGTCATTTAGCTTTTTAGGCTTAAACACTATACCTGTTCCCTGAAAGTCTACAGTATTCTCTAGAGGAAAATGTCATTGACACTCCAGATCTTTTTTTTTCTTCTTCTTCTTCTTTCCAGTAGATCATTTGTAATGAAAATAAACCAGACTGGGAGACCGAACACTAAACAGTCCGAATTAAATGAGGACTTAATCAGGAGCCTTACTAAGGATGGAAAATCAATTATTTCTGCAAAACAAAAAAAAAAAAGAAAAGCCAGATTCAATTTGTCTGGCACCAGAAATATACTTTTTTATTTTCCATTAGCCACCATGTTTTGAGCACACGACCCTCAGCTTTAATTAAAATTCATGCGTCACATAATGGTTGATGCAACGCGGTGTAATCAGAGCTCCGAGGGCTCTGCCTATTCTTTCCAAACCCAAATGGAGATCCTGATAAAGGGCATGAATCTAAATATCCACGAGTCACACAAGATGCAACGTTAACCAGTAGCTGCGAAGTTGGAATGTAATTATCTGGTGAGAAATTGCAAGTCTTGACGAGGTTTTTCAGATGTATAGGCACTGCGAAAGACTTGGAAAGAAAGTAAATCATAAAATCTGTGACCCTTGTGATTAAATAATAGTTTATTGATTGTCACGTTTTCTGTGTGTTTCAGTGGACTTGTGCTGTCTGCTGGGTACATTACCATCATCTCGTTTTTAAATTAATGTTAATGCTGCGTCAGAAATATGTCTTTCTCAGTGTGCGTGTTTATTTCACGGCTGTGTTCTTCCGTGTGGTTTTATGGCTCAGACACAATCTGCCAAAACAGGCCTTGCTTTGCTTTGAAAGTCAAATAAAGCATGCGTTTAAGGACCTGGCAACGACATTTACTATCCAAGTCCTACACAGCGAGAGAATGATGAAATACAGTGTGAGGATATAAATAAAAAAAGAAAAAGTGCATGTTGTATAAAGTTAAGTAAAAAGTTGCTCGCTGGCGGGAAAGTTGCACGCTGGAGTTTTTTTTTTTTTTTTTTTTTTGCATTTATTAGAGGAAATTGAGGTAGAATAAATTTAGGGGAAAAGTTGAGAAATGTCTTCATCAGTAGAGATCCGGTTTCATAACAGAATAACATGTTACAGTACATGCGCGGAGAATCTCTTCCAAAAGTAAGGACTCTGTGATGAGCTCAGGTTTTATTCTTTGGGCAAACCCAATGGGAACGATTGCCACGAACCAGGATAAAAGTTTCTGTTAGCTGCGTTCAATTACAAATGTCAGTTCGGTGGGGATTTTGTCTTCTTCTCGCCTCACAGAGAGAAGGTCTCGGGTTCGAATCCAGCCGGACCCTTTCTGTGCGGACGTTCTGTCTGCATGTTCTCCCCGTGTCCACGTGGGTTTCCTCCGGGTACTGCGGTTCCCTCCCGGAGTCCAAAGACATGCTGGTTAGGCTAATTGGAGACTCTAAATAGGCCCTAGGCATGAGCGTGTGAGTGAATTGGTAGGCTCCAGCACCCACCCGCGACCCTGCCCAGGATAAGCAGGTATAGATGATGGATGCACGTGTTGTAATGACTCTGCCCATGAGTTCAGGGAATGGTTGCCATGAATCAGGATAAAAGTTCCTACTGGCTGCACTCAATTACAAATGTCAAATTATGCATATTTGGATGTTTAGAGACTAACACAAGCTGAACAGCTGGCAGCGGTGATAAACTCCCGTTTCTCGTAAGATGAAACAGTGACTGTACCGTGAGTCAGTCGTCATCTTAAAAGTTTGATTGCTTTGTGTAAGCAGTCCCACGGCTGTTCGGGGAATTTGGAAATGACTGTGTTTTGATGCAGCAGGGCTGACTGTGTCCCCACGGGCCGGTTTGCCAAAAAAAAAAAGAGAACCGTTAATTCCACCCTGTGGCACTGGAACCAAACAAGAGAGTCTGTTTTGACATTTCATACAGTGCTCAAAATTATTATGTACTCTATGGTTTTTTACGTTTTCTACGACATTCTTATGTACTCTATGGTCCTTATGTATTCTATGACATTCTTATGTAGTCTATAATGGTACTCTGTCACTCCAAGGTAACTGTACATGGGTCCTACGTACTGTAACTGTACATGGGTCCTGTGCACTGTACAATATTATTCGTATTATATGACCTGCAGGTTTTGTTATGATTATAGTTATTACCATTATTTGTTTAAGCATTTTTTTAAAAAGTGTTTTTAAACTCTGAAACAGATGTCTGCTGCTGTGGCCTTTCTCTCACCAGTTGAGTAACGAGTCAGGGCGGCAGAGTAACATAGTGGGCAAGGAACTGGGCTTGTAACCCGAAAGGTCATAGATCAGATAGATTCCTAGGTAGGTATGTATCCAGCTGTATAAAATGGATGCAATGTAAATGTAAATACAAGTTGTGTAAGTCGCTCTTATGATAAGAGCGTCTGCTAAATGCCTGTAATGTAATGTAGCGGTCTCAGGAAGTCGTTGCATTGGATGAGCAGGGGACGCAGTGCAGTCGATGCAGCCTGACTGCTGGAGTCTGATTGAGCATTGCAGGGTCAGTGGTGGCAAAGAGACAAAACCCCTCCCCTTCACACAGTGTTTAAAAAAAAGTATTTTTTACAGTAAAATTCTTGTAAAAATGTACAGGATACTGTCAAAGCCATGTTGAATCATGGCAATAACTCAAATAACTCATTATTTAACGGTCATCCTATACAGCAGCAGGATTTATGCAGTTAAATAACAGGATTTATACAGTTTCTCCTGTTATTAAAAGTTTTTTATTTTTCTATTTTTTACTGGCAACATTGCAGACCGTTTTTACAGGATATATCTTTTTTTTTTTTTTACAGTGCCGGCATTGCTAGCGTCTGGACTTAACAGCAGACTGTGTTGCCCATGCACACACCATTCATACAGGGGCAGTGTCATAAAGGGACAATCCAGCCACTTTAAAGGAGAAACCCAAGCTCCCATTTCAAAGTGTGGTGAGCTTTTACACATTTCAATTTTCGGCGAGTGCACATGTGGGAGTTTATAAATTCTCACTCATTCACTTGACGATAAATGCACAGATTTTCTTCCCCGTATTCATTTGCAAGTGAATACCCCTCTTTCTGTCTTCACAAGCTAATTAAAACTTAAAACAGTTGATTTTTTTGGAATGTATTTTTTTTTCCTAAATTTCAAGTCAGTGTTCTAGAACTCCACTGCTTTTTGCGATTGTGACATCAGCATTAGGGTGTTCAGTTAAGAACACTCTAATCACATACTTGTGATCTCACACCTTAAATGATTAAGTGCTGTCACGCTTGGCGGGTGTGAGCTTCCTACTGTGTGATGCTTTATAAATGGACAGGCCTCTGGTCCATCTCTCCCACTCCATGAATCAACTGAAACTTAGTCATCTCTGACCCCCCCCCCTCCCCCCACCTCTTCTTGATTTTTTGCCTCAATGTCCTCTGGTACAGCTGGAAAAGGATGAAAAGGCTGAAGTCCACCATTTTTGATGTCCTTTGGGGGGAAAAAAAGATACGGTTTTTAATCCACATAAATCCAAAGCTGCCGTTTAGTTTTTTTGCTGGATGTCACAGAATGGTTAAACAGTTGCTAGGGAGCAAACAGAGTTCAGAGTTTTTTGTATTATGATTTTTTGTATTAAATCTTGTGGCACAAAGGGACTCGAAGCCCTTTGTTTTTTTGTACTGGAATTTGCCGTGAGCATATTTTGGACTGTCATAATGATTCGCTAGATCTTCAGATCACATGGATGACTGATGTCCTTTCACAGCGCCCCCATAAATAAGCCAGTGGGTGTGCCGTGAAGACCAGCGAGGTCGGCCAGAACCCGTGCAGTACGACACCGTAAAACATCTCCAAAACTCGGTTTCTGGGTAGAGGGGGCGCGTGTCATAAAGGTTTCAACCACAGGCCTCGATTACTTTCGCCCGGTGGAGTGAGATGATGCAGTCTACGGCTGATCTCATTCTCTTGAAGTCGCGATCGATTTTGTATAAATCAAATCTCTCTCGCACTCTCTCTCTCTCTCTCTCGAAACCCCCCCCCCCCCCCCCCCCCCCCGGGTCCGTGTACCGCGCGCAATGTGTTTGCCCCGAAATGAGAAGCTTTCCGATAAACAACGAGGTGGGGGTGGGGGGTTAAGAAAAGAGACGCACCTTCCGCCCTTCCTGGAGCGAGCCGGGCCTCTTTATGAGTTCCAGACGCCATGGAGACGGGCGGTAATGGCGGCCCGATCGGGAGAGCGAGGGGTGTTTCGCGGCCAGTTATTGGGAGCGTGATGCAAAATCAATTTTTTATGATCCTTTGGTAGGATTTTGATTAAATTTCCTGACTCCATTCTCTGGCTATGGGCTTCTTGAGCGTATGACTTGCATTATTATTTTTTTATTTTTTTATTTATTTATTTATTTATTTTTTTGTGTGTGTGTCGGGGACCTCAGGCTTGTTCTGTCCTTCTCTTTTAACTCAGTTCCATTCCAGTTCCAGGTGATTAAATGCGCCCCCCCCACCTCCCCCTCCATCCCCCCACCCCACCCCCCTCCCCCCAGACAGAGCCAAATAAAGTAAACTCATCACCTGTTTTGAGCCTTAGAAAAAGAGACTGATGATGTCATACCCTCAGGTAATCTGTCCTGTGCGTTTAAAGTAATATTAAATATAAATACAGTCTACAGTTTGGGGCCACAGTTTGGACTGGAGTCTCAATAACCCTCCTGACAAGAACAGAAATAAAGGTTTATGTTACTGAAAATAACAATGAGAATGAATGTGGGCAACTGTGTGGAAATTTAAAAATGACATTTTTTAAGGTACTAAAGGAGGCTATTTGATCTCCACGTCACTAAAATGCAAGGGGAAATCGTCTCAATCTCTGACTAGGCGTTTTGTTTTATATAAAACAATTCATATTTCTTTTGTATATTGGCAAGAATTAATCATGTGGTCAGCTAAGAAATAATCTCATTTCTCTTTTCATAATCGTTTACTCTGTCTCCTCTTCACTCATTTAATTGAATGTAAAATGTTCCGCATAAAAGTCCATTAAAGGTAAGTGTAATTTGATAATGATAGTGATTTATGATTCAGTCCACACAACCCCCCTTTTTTTACATTAAAATGCTAATCAATTTGGGCTGGTTGTATGAGGCTGAGCTTCAATACATTTCAAGCATTTATGCTTCCTCGCATAAAATCTCATGCTTGCGGGCAACACTTTTGAAATGGAAGTATGGCTTACACTTACTAGACAGGGAGGGTTTGTATTGGTCTGTCCATAGACAATGGCCACAGTCTACAGGGAGAAACTTTTTTTTTTTTTATCTGGCCAGAAAAATAAAGAAATAGATTAAACTAATACCAGGTTTCATCTTGGCAATAAATAAATAAATAAAACTTGTATTTGAAAGGTAATAGACCAGTGACATGATTGCCAAGTTTATATATATAATGAATATCAAAGTATCACTTAAAAAAAGAATAATGAGAGGTTGTGACATTATGACAAACAGCAATAATTGTTCTGCCCGGGCTAATTAGCAAGCAAGCTATATATTTGCTGCTAAATTGCAATTACTCTGTCATCATACATATTCATTAAGATACAATTCTGAAGAAATCATTTTAATCAAAACAGATTTTATTTATTGACCTTGGGACCTGTAGTTGTACACATTTATATGGGACTAAATTTATAGCAACCCTGAGTCAAAAAATACATAAATAAAAATAATTTAAAAAATGGCATATTTACCCCACTGACTGTTAAAATCTGTCGATGTTTAAATAAACGCCGTGGCAACCCTTGCTGGATTGTCAGTTGGAAGGCCGTTCCTTTGGGCCTACTGCTCATAACACACTGCCCAGACCCTGGCAGTAATAGCAGCTTTTGTGGACTGCCAGTCCTTTGGAGGAAGAACACGAACTGATTATTCTCCTACGCTGGACAAACACGTACAGAATCCACACAGATCTTCCCTCTGTATCATTACTGGCCCATATTCTTGACAAGATTCTATGCCCTGAACTCTGAGATAGGGGATGACGTGTGCCATTCTGACACCTGCCCCCCCCCCCACCCCCCACCTACACTGTTTTAGTTTGAGTGAATGCAAACCATGGACTTCTGATACGGTGAAGAGTAAATCAAGTGCGGTAACTCACGCAATAAAGCCAACGACGCCTCCCCCCTAAATCATCGGGGTCCTCATATCCACCCACAGGCACCTGGAACCGGACACGCTGGCCCTCCTGGAGGATGACGTGGTTCTTCGGGCCACCGCTCAAATAAGCGTGGAGGAATTTGGATTCTGAAAGCAGCCAAGAGAAAGAAAAAGACAAATTTTGCGTGCTTGTTTTTTTTTTTTTTTTTTTTTTTCATTTTTCCCTGCCAGCTACCTCCTACGTGCTTGTAAGAATAAAATAAAATAAATAAATAATTAATTAATGACAGCCTTGAAAAAAAGTTTTTTTTTTTTGTTTTTTTTTTTTCCTGCAAAAACTTTCGGATGATGCTGCCAATTAGCAGTTGGCTTCGAAGAACAGGAAAAAATAATTGGAGAAAAAGAAACACGCGGAAAAAGAGAGAAAAATGCCATCAGATAAAGGTTTCGGAGACAACTCTGAAGGGACGGGAGTTAACATGTAAAAGGAGCACATCCCCGGATTAAATATCACAGCCAGGTTTGTTGCCTTATTCTCAGTGTGCCCCATTATTTTTGCCAGTTTTATGTTTTATTGAAGCGTCCTGCATCTTGAAGACGAAACCCGAGCCATTACTGGATATGAAGGCCTCAAAATCCCCCCCCTCCCCCCCCCCCCTCCATTTGCCATATCTCACAGTTGCTGATCACTCTAGCAGCCTATGCTGTGGGATATTGATATTTTCATTTTATTTACATTCTGCTTTCTGTTCAGTGATTGGTGGAGCCATTCATGCATACGATCCCAGAACAATACAATGTTCACTCATGCAGACAAGTAATATTGACATATTGCATATTTTCAACATCCAGAGAAATAATATATTTTCCACATGCAGACAAATAATATATTTTCCACATGTAGACAAATAATATATTTTCCAAATCAGATATACAGTCTGTGTACAGAGCCAAGATAGCTTAGAAAAAAAAGAAGATAGCTTTGTGGCTTTTGAAGATATATTTTCTCCTGTCTCAACAAGGTCCAGTTATTGCAGCCTTTTGAAGGGCAAGAGCCATAAATCCCCAAAAAGGGACTGTGTATTCTCACAGTGTGAATACGATAGTTCACAGGCCTGTCACAATCATCTGGGAGATTTAAATTTATTTGTTTCCTTAAAAAGGAATGGATGCCATGTCAGCTAAATGACAAGGACCATGGTGATATAGACGTTTAACTTTGAATCTGAAAGGGGGCGTGGCTGACACCACACTGCTACAATGCAGCTAACACAAAATGTTGCTGCCATGCATTCTTAAAACATTCCACTAGCATTGTGAGGACACTGTGTGTTAGCTGCAGCTCCTCGTTCAGGTCAAAACAGTCAGAATTAAAGCGGGAGAGCTCCCTGAGAGGGAGAGAGAGAGGATATTTGGCAGGCAGCAGGTCCTGTCACTGCGAACTTTGACGAATCAAACAGGTAAGCAAAAAAACAAAAACAAAAAAAAAAAAAAACAGGAATGCCACTCGGGCAGATTTGACTGGCATTCCCTAAGTGCTTAATTAGATAAGAAGACATCCGCACTGGGGTGGTGTTGAAGCGGACTGTCCCGCCTAATGAAACTTTCACCACGTTACCTGAAAGAACTGGCCTCATCTAAATGAAACGAGGGAGTTCGAGGTGCTCAGATCAATTTCCTTTCCGGCGGCCGTAGGAACTACGTTGCAGGGCATTCTCTCTCACCATGGTTACGCAAACCAAACACTGGGTCCCTACGCTGGCAAAAGAGGCTTTCTTATCGAAATAGTGCTGTTCCAGCAACCTATTTTACAGTGAATGATATTGAAATGTCAGCAGTGGGTATTATTTTTATAAGCTTTGGTGATGTGTGCGTAATATTTTAAACCCGGCTCTGGGCTTGCAATCACTTTCAAATGTGGTTATACCTCCGAATGTCCGTGCGGGATGAAGATATGAAGTTCGAATATACAGCTGAATTGTAGTTTCTGTTAAGTCATTCACATGTTGTAGTTTTTGTTTTGCATTTTTGTTATCTTAATAGAATTCTAATGACAAAAAGCTCATGCAAAAAAAAAGTAACAAAAAAGCTCAATACAAAGCACTACATCTCTACATTGAATTACACTAGAACTGCAGGGAGTTTAACGGCAGCTCTGTTCAAACAGGATTCGGAAACAGTAACATTAACATAGTAACATGTTTAAATTCAACCGGGCATAGAGTGTTGGAGCTATAGTAAGTAAGTAAATAAATAAATCAATCAATAAATAAATAAATTCAATCTCCTTGTTGGTCTGACCTTGAGTGCCCACCTCTTGTTCAGTAAGAGAGCTTTCAGACATGAAAAGGAAGTCTGAGACCCCCCCTGAAGGCAGGGAGAATGAAACGAGAGCTGCTATTGGACACACTTCAGAGGTCAGAGTTCAGAGGTCATTCGTGTTTGATAAGGCCATTGCCCATGGACGAAATTCAAACCCCCAGACTTTTATTCCTAAATCGTTTTAAAATGGACCGGTGACACTAGCGAAGATTGTGATACATTTTATGCTTCAGCATTCTGCTACTTCAGGAAATGTGGAGCACGCCAGTTTTTTTTTTTTAATTATAAAAAAGCACAGATGAAAAACGGGTGAATTTACAAGCCCAGTCCCCTGTTCTTATATGTGCCCCCCCCCCTCCACAAAAAAGATAAATAAAATAAATACAGATTAAAAGCACAGATGCACAAATAGAGAAAATCTGTTTATGCAGAATAATATCACAAAACATCTGGTTCTGTTTACTGTTTTATGTTATGGGGAAAAAAGCCATTCTGACAGATTATTTACATAAAACTATTGATGCCAACTGTAGGGATTATTGTACTTTCTGTGTCTGTTTCCCTGGGAAAAGCATTACCCTGGTGTTTTGCCCAAACGAGATGGCTGAGCTGTGTTTGTTTTATCTCAACAGAGGTACCCAGAAGCAAACAAAACTGCGGCATACTTTTTCCTTTTAAAGGAAATGAATAAATAAACCACAGGGTTGTCATCATATGTCACGCATTAAAATTAATTCTGGAAAAATAGCAGAAAGGGGTCAAAACCTGAGGGCTGTACTCAGGTAAGTTTTAATTGTTATTTATGATAAATCCTTCCAACTCACCCGCAGCCATTCAAATTAGTTTTCGACTGAGTGTAAAAGAGGCTTATCAAATTTCTGTTTCATAGATTAATTTTGAGGTCAGAAATGATAAGCTTATTAAATGAGTACAGATTCTCAGCCAGTCCTTTTGTTGCTTTGATTCTGTGTCATTGATTGACCTTGAATTACACACTGCACAGAAATGTTCCAGGATGTTCTTGCAGGCATTTCTACGTTGTCTTTCAAATTCCTCTATCCGTGTCAACACACACACACACACACACACATGCACAATCACATACTCACACACTCTCTCTCTCACACACACACACACACACACACACACTGATGTCTCTGCACTCCACTGGCTCTGGCTGTCCTTTCAGACAGTGCCCAGACAATAGAAAGCATGACGAACCTTGCCAATCGAATATTCCATTTCATTGCACTGCAAGATAAGAGCATTAAGATCACTCTTGAGTGCCCAGCTTCAGCATCCTTGGTTTTTTTTTTTTTTTTGATCTTCTTGAGGGGAAGCTATTTTCACCCTGGGGCCCCCTTAATATTTCATGACTGTGCAACGTATCTTTTGACATTAAAATATTCCGTAAATTAAACATGAACGGCTGCATAATCAAAGGCTTTTAATTCACGTTGAAGGGGGCTTGCCTTCTTTCGGGCTGTCGGTTAATTAAAAAATAAACGTGAGGACGTTTTTATGTTCACGTGACTGTGCGGCTGCATATGAAGTGTGTCCCCAGTGCAGGTGAACCTTGTCATCGCTGCCTTCGTGGGACACATTAGCCATTTTGTTTACTTGTCAAACAAGCCAATTGCTGAACAAGAATTAGCGATGCCTTGAATTATATATGCACACATATAATGTGTATTATGATCACTTTCAGGGGGCAGTCATGACTAATTGATCACGCCGCTTGTATAAACGAACCTTTTCTTGGGCAGTGACTACTGTAGCATGCTCCAAATTCCAAGAGCTGAGATGTACGTTCTGTGTTTTTTTTTTTTTTTTGCAGAGGGAATATTGCACGTTGCTGTATTTGATCTAGAGCAACATACAAACCTGAAAGAGACAAAGGGAAAGCCCCTGAAGAAACAGACCATGTCACGTGTCCACCTACTTAAGTCCCAGCCCGCACCATTCTCATACCAGGGAATGGAGAAGGTTTTTGGTTCCAGTCAATTTAGAGTCTCCAATAGGCCTAACCTGCATCTCTTTAGACTGTGGGAGGAAACCTGTGTACCCGGAGGAAACCCATGCAGACACAGGAAGAACATGCAAATTCCACACAGAAAGGTCCGGGGCTGGAACTTGAACCAAGTACCTTCTTGCTGTGAGGTAACAGTGCTACCCACTGCATCACCGTGCCACCCTCCTGTCCAAACAATGGAGGCTCTTCATCTATGCCGTTTTATTGGGGGATAAGGGCCACACGCCAGGCTTGCCTTGGGCAAGTCCAGATAAGTCTGGTACTTTTTGAAAAGCGCCCACTCTGCGAATTCCAATCGCATATTCCCCTGGATGAATAATTGAGAGTTGTTAATCACAACAACCAATTGGCCATTCATTTTTAACCACCGCTTGAAAATGCATTGAATTTGCCATGAATATTCTCTCTCTGACGTTATTCTTCTCCTCTGGTTTGGGAGAAGAAAACAGGGCGGGGGTGGGGGGGGGGTGTATGATTTTTCATCCCTGTACGCCTGCCATCCACAGAAGTATGAGATTTTTTTGGTGGTGGTGGGTGGGCTTCAGCTTGTCAGGAATTCACGGTAATTCAGTCTTTTGGCACCAAACTTTTGACAGATTTCCTTAACTTTTTCTCCATAGTTGCGTACTTACCTGACACACAAGTGTGATGGTCCCTAAAATCAATTGGGAGGGTGGGGAAAAAAAGCTTGTATAAGCCTAAATTAGTGACCCAAAGTTTATGACATAGAGCTGTGCAGTAACACTGAATCTGGCTCTGAAACCAGCAATATGTGTTGAATGTCCTTCACACTGTAATTATTCTGTACGACCAATAGGCAATGATATAGCAAAATCTATGTCAAATAATGATCATGTACAGCCAGGCACATTACCATGCACAAAATGTCGGATTTTCTTATGCACTTCTCTTATGTCACTTAAGGATGAATATCTTCCATAATGCAACATGCCACGTGCGTCGCAATATTACAGATTCCACCGCTGCAGAATCTCATTTCCATCTCCAGCGTCGAGAAGCAGCATCATTAAAGGGCCCAATCTCCTCTGTTGGCTCTTTAAAATCGTGGCTTCAAACAGAATATTATCAGATGCCATTATGCTCTGTCAAGCGATTGCGTTTTTTTTTTTTAAACAAGCTTTCTTCCCGGTTTTTAAATGGCCGTGTTATTTATGTATTTATTCGTTTTTGTGGGGCCGTACAATAGCTGCACATCTGCCGATTTGACAGCGCACGTTCGCGAAGCTGTGTAATCACGTGCCTAAAAAAATGCCTACCTGCTTTGCCCGCAATGTATGCTCATTGTAATAACCGAGAAAGTTACATTTTTTTAAATTAATTTCATTGATATTCAATATCTGCTTGCTAAAATTAACTCTCTGCCACTTAGATACCTAGCTAAATTAACTATGTTAATTTTATGTAGCCAGGTAGGCAGGCTAACATCTAACATTAGGGCAAGTAGTAGTAGCTCATTTAATGGTGTGAATCAATAAAGTGACAATCGATAATTAATTGACACGAAAAAAGAAATGAAGAGAAGAGTATTAATGTCGCCTGTGCCGTGCGCCAGTCTGCTACGATTAGGTCAGACTCGTTCTTGAACGATGAACGCTAATGGGAAGCGACGAGATGTAAACTCGTGGGACGCGCGACGAGTTTCCCCGGCAACGAGTCTCCTTTTCGCGCGGTGACGCGACGGAACGCGGGGCCTCCCAACGTTCTCTCGTCTCCCGGGGCAACATGCCCGTGCGCGCGGGATGATGTCGCGTCGTCGTCGTCACGCGGAGGACTCGCACTTTCGGCTTCGCTGAAAGCTTCGCCCGGGACGCTCGAGACGCCGCCGCCGCTGATTGCCGCGCTTTCCGCGAAACGGGAGGCCGACTGAGTTTGCTGAAATATTTATATCTTCTCCTCGGTGGAGCTTCGCCCTGTCAGGGCAGCGACCCTGAGCTGAGTGCAGAAGAAGCTTGCAGAATGTCAGTGAGACAGGGGGAAATGTGTGGCCACTTACTGTAAAGATTGAAGGAAGATAGGTGCATTTGTATGCCCCCCCCCCCACCCCCCCCCCAATCCCATATAGCTGTAATATATATATATCCACTGCCAAAGCAGAAGAGTGAAGACATCCACTTCATGTGCGTCTTTGACAAGAAGACCTTGGGTGCCCGTTCAAAAAGGGGGGTGGGTTACTAGAGGGTAATGAGACATCGACCCCCACCCAGAACATGGGCACTGTAATCTGGGGGGGGGGGGGGGGGGGGGTTGTTAGGACGATTCCAACGGCCCTGACTGACTGACAGGAGACATCTTCAAAAAATGACGGAACAAAGGATTTTCTGGTGGGCCTCAAAGTCAGATCTTCTCATGGAGCAGAAAATCCCAGTTGGCACCCCCTGCCCAACATGGAGTCTGCCCTTACCCTGGGCAAAGGCTACCGCCAATTAGGCCCTACAGTCTTGGGGGGGGGGGGACATGGGGGGGGCTACAGTCAGCAGCACAGCCAGGATACCATCTCAGACTGCAAATGGTAAATGGTAAATGGACTGCATTTATATAGCGCTTTTATCCAAAGCGCTTTACAATTGATGCCTCTCATTCGCCAGAGCAGTTAGGGGTTAGGGGTTAGGTGTCTTGCTCAAGGACACTTCGACATGCCAAGGGCGGGGTTTGAACCGGCAACCCTCCGACTGCCAGACAATTGGTCTTACCTCCTGAGCTATGTCGCCCCAAAGGTCCCAGAGATCACAGGTTGTATAAATGGATGCAATGTAAAATGCCATGTAAGGAGTTGTGTAAATTGCTCTGGATTATAGCGTCTGCTAAACGATGTAATGCAGTATATGGAACAGGGCCTGGTCATGACGGGACGTATTGCTGTAATTCATTTGGATTCATTAATTTTGGTAACTATATTTGGTACAATAGCTAGGTGTCACAAAACTATTTTTCTAGGTCAGTGAGCCCTTTTGTCGCTTTGAGCACCTGGCCCACAGAAGGTCTCTGCATGGCTTTCAGCTCCAGGTACAGTATGTGCATTTTAAAGAACACAAAAAGGAAAACTCAGATCCCAGTCCAGGAAGTACGCCTTTCTCTCCCTCACTGGTATGACGCAATTCTCTGTTATTCCCCCCGAAAAACATCCCATATCTCCATCCGGTAATGCATATTAATGTACGTAACAACCAGCTCATTACCGAGCTTTTAACAAACGTCAGCCGATCAGATACATTTATGCGATGTGCTTAAAAATTAATCCCCCCCCCCCTCGACTGCACGATAAAGGGAAAAGTCAGCGGGAAGCGTTTTCGAACCTGCCCGCCCAGCAGCCTTATAGCGGAAAAAAATCTCCACCGTTGAAGGCATTGCAATTAATGATTTGAACTGGAGGGCGGCTAAATTAAGCAAAGACCAGGGAAGAAGCGTGTTGCTTCAAGCACATCGGCTTCGAATAATTATTTTAACTTTTGTTTCATAATGAGGGAATCAGGCTGTACTGGAAGGAGGGGGGGAGGGGGTCCTGCTTTTATGTCATCACATGGCTCAGGTAGCTGACTGGTCCTGTTCAAAATAAGGCACCACATATTAAAGACTTTGGAATATATTATCAATGTTGTCATTACACAACTATATGACATATTGGTGCATGGGTAATATTTATTTGTAAAATATATGTTACCACATGAATGTATGTTAATGACGCACTTGTGAAATATTTTTGGAAAATAAATAAACAAAAAGAAATTATTTTATTTATTTGATACCTATTTAAAAATGTAATATTGTAAATAGCGTATACCTTTAACTTACTACCAAATATATTTTCTTACCTTCAATATTCAGAATCAACTGAATCATTGAACCCCTGAGCCCCTATTACACCTCACAGGGGTGGGGGGAGGGGGATTTCGAGGGAGGGATAGGAAAAGGTAAAAAAAAATTTTTTTTGCGGAGTCCACCATTTAGACACGGAAAATTGGCCGAGAACAAACAGACAGGCTGCACCTCCTGTCTAAATGTCAGCGTCTGTTTGCCCTGGCTTGGAATCTCGCTCACCTCCCACAATTCCCCCTTCGGCTCGGCGCGTAGCGTAGCGAAGGGGGGCTGTCACGTTTCCAATTAACGTCCGTCCGTCCGTCCGTCCGTCCGGGCGCAAGCCCGTGGGTTTTGGGTACGTCATCATTGCCACTACAGACGGAGTGTAGCACAGTGGGTAAGGAACTGGGCTTGTAACCAAAAGGTCGCAGGTTCGATTCCCGGGTAGGACACTGCTGTTGTACCCTTGAGCAAGGTACTTAACCGAAATTGCTTCAGTATATATCCAGCTGTATAAATGGATACAATGTAAAATGCTATGTAAAGGTTGTGTAAGTCGCTCTGGATAAGAGCGTCTGCTAAATGCCCGTAATGTAACGTAATGTACAGACAGCGGGCGGCGAGGACGGCGGCGCGAGCGACAGTCCGTCGCCGTGGCAGCGTGCGGCAACCTCCCCGTCGTGCTCCTCCGTGACCTCTTTTCCCGCCGATAACTGGGTGATAGCGGTCGCCCCGCGAAGGGCAGGTTATAGCGTCTGAGCACCGCTCTTTAAGTAGAAAATGGCGGCGGGGTGAGGGGGGTGGGGGGGTGGGGGGGGTGGGGGGGGGGGGTTAGGGCTTGGGGGGCAGGTGTGGGAGATACAGTCTGCTCGCGTAACACGTCTTCCAGCGGGAAGCCTCTTCCAGCGAAACGTCTGCCGGTGATTAATGGCCTGTGGAGCCGCCTGCGTGAACCGAGCCCAGCTCAGACCGAAGATCCGCGAGGCGATGAAGCCGTTTTAAAACAGCGTTGCAGGGAAGAGATGCAGCGGCGTGAACTACCCGCCTCGGGGGGTCCGATGGTGGCGCTTGCCATTGCGGGCGATTCGACGTGTCTAATCGCGGGTTGGCCAGTTTCAGAACTTGGCGAAGAGACACCAGCTGCAGCTCGTTTGCGACGCGAATCTTCGATTGTCCTTAAGTCAAATCGTTTCTGCTTTCTGTTTGTTCGGCAGTTGTGCCTATGCTATCTTCAGAGCACAGCCAAGATGCAGCTGCTAACTATCGCACAATTTAGTCCCTGCCAATTTGTGTCACATACCTTACAAGCATTATATTTCTATTCCAACAGTACAGTGGTAGTGGGCCTGTCTTTCCCATTGGGAATTTGCAGATTGGGAACTTAAAGTCTAAAGTCTTCAATAGGACTGTAATGCCTTCTTTTCTTGTGCTCTGTCTTTACAAGTTTTTTTAAATGCTATTTGGTAAAACCTCCGAATTGTTGTGTGTAAAGTAACTCCACCTAAATTTATGCTTGTTAGAGTAAACGTTTGCTCTCCTTTTTCGACTCCCACACACAGCGTGCAAATGTGCTTCCATTATCATATCGCATTGAACATTCTTTTATGCGGTGCGTTCGCTGAAACGGACTGAAAACTGTCCTGGGTTTTTTTTTTTTTTTTTGGACGTCTTCTCCCATGTGAGGTCTTTGCCTCTTGCACCACGGCGACATACGAAAAGAGGTCACAGTTCCTCAGTGGGTGCATATCGTACATCAGAAAGGGGGGTCCGGTCAAGTCCCAGCGAGGATCATTAAAATCCAAAGCGGGGCCAGCAAGGAATCTTCGCCTTCAAGCGTCTCTACAAATCTTCTGAATTCATAAATCTGAAGTACGGCTTTGCACTTCAGTGCATCTGATTCTTAAAATCCCCCTATCTCTATCTTCTCTCTGTTTCATATGGATTCGAAAAAAAAAAAAAGTCTTGTGAAACTAAATCAAACAGATTTTTGCTGCCATTATGGTGATATAATAGTAACAGTAATGCGTAGCTTTAGGGGAGAGATGAGTTGTGCATTTCAGTGACCCAAGGCTGTGGGAATATTATGGCGGTGTGGTAGTGTTGGGTGATACTGAGCTGATGGAAGATGCATTGCAGTGGCTGGGGATGTGTGGAATCTGCTTGCATTTTTCATGGACTGGAATTCTGATCCTTCAGTCCATCAGATAAGATTGACTGTGGGGCCTTTCCTTATCTTTATGTAACACAAAATATATGTGTCGTGGTCTTCTTCTTTAACCCTGAAAAAAATTGTTACAATTGTTATGTTACAGGTCAAATTACTGTGAACCTCATTCATCTATTCAGTCGGTCAAATTCCAGCAAAAAACATAAACAGCAAAAATGTGATATAATTTATATAATTTGTCTCATCTGACTATTCACAAAAAACTAAAAAATGGATATTAATGTACTATATTAACATATTTCATTTCAAATGAATGGTTGCATTTTGATTAAACTATTCAGCCAACAGTATACGTTCATCTTCAGCAGTCAATTTTTTTTTTTTTTTTTTTGCATTTCATAAAGGCACCACAGTTACCCACAACACCATCCCTGTATGAAGTGTGCAGATTCCACAACACACCTGTGGGGGTGGGGGGGGGGGAAACCTCAATACAAGTTAATGACCCCAGAGGTGGCCATTAAGTCATAACATTTAACAAAAAATAAAATAAAATACAAGTTATCCAGTATTTCGGTATTGCAAGCTGAAACGCATCAAACTGACCCGCAACACAACAGCCTTCGGTTAAACCTCCCGCTGAACATGAGCTTAACCACAGAAGAGGGAATTGCTGCATTAAACACAGGTTGGATCGAATACGGGCCTTAGGGGAGTCTGCTAACCAGTGGAATTACAGGGTACTTAACGCAACACTGGAACTTTATTTCTAAACTTGTTTATGGATACAGATAAAAAAAATAAAAAAATAATTAAAGGTTTAAAAATATAGGAAAAAAAAATATTTTTAACTAAAGATTTAGGGAATAAAAATGACAGAACAACAGTGAAAATAAAAAACCGTCAATTAAGCCCCCCTTAAATAAATTGATGAATGGCAAAATAAACAAATTTAAAAAAGCAAAAATTGAGCATAAAAATGAGATTTGATGTGGAACGCACTACCAGGCATTGTATTGGCTGGGGGGCTGAGCAGCACAGGGAAGTCTTCTTTTGCAGCCTACATCTACATTTCTCCTATATTGCACCATCAATTTTTATATGTGCCTGATACTTACCATAATGCTATCTGACAGGGAGAAAATGGCTTTGGGTTTGAACAACAAGCCTCCCACAAGGTTTAAATTTTGAAGTGGCACTGTACAGTAAAATGTAATACACTTTAATAACCTCTCATGGAAATGTATGAGTTGGAAATGATTTTCTGAAACTTTCGGCATGCTTGCCAATTTGCCTGTGGAAAAAAAAAAAAAAGAAAACTGGAGTCAGGCCTGAAGCCTATTCAGCTCAGTTCAGCCAAGCATTCAGACCGAAGGAAAAACAGATTAAGAACTTAAAAAAAGATTATATCACAAAAAAAGAATTAATAGGAGTTTATCTCCCTGATATCATGTTTCAGATGAATTAGTTAAGGTAATACCTGTCCATTGCTAATAGGCATTCCTGAATCTTCTGTGCTCTATAGAAGTCTAGGGGCTTGTTTTAGCCAAACACTCAGTCCGTTTAAGGCCATATTCAATTCAATAAAGACTTATGGATTAATCCGCCTTATCTCATTAAGGGCTACTTTCCTCGCACTACCACAATATGGCAACAGGAAGTAGGAGTTTCAAACCAATGAAAATTAGTTTTAACGGACACCAGTGCTTCTCAGTGATTGGTCAGACCAAAACCGCCTTTCTACACTATATGTTTACACCAGACATTTTCAAGCATGCTAAATCCAGTCATGTTCTCAGTAGCACAGGAGGACATGAAACCGGAGAAAGGTAAACCTGCCACTTCAGGATGTCTAGTTAATGCCATAAGATTTAACTGAGTTAATTAATTTTAATTGGTTTAATTAATTTGATTACATAAAAATAGCAAGGACAGGGTCAACCCTGGTCTTGTTCATTAAACATATAGCCCGGTGTTTCTGTCTACCACAGCTAAAAGGCAAAAAAGTTTGTGTTTGGGTTTTATTACAAACACCTTGTGCAGGTGTATATATATAAAAGTTATTTAGATAATTACAGATCTAAATATGGCCCCATGGCTGCCAGGTATTCCATATTATACAGATATGAATAACGACAAATCACCACATTTTGTTGCATAATGTTTTCCTGTTGTCGTAGTTACCATACTTTAAGACCATTTTAATCTATATGTTGACGAATCTACACACAGAGATTTCTGTTTCATCTCTACAAAGTTAACTTAGCAGAAAAAGTGTATCTTGAGGATATCATGTCAGTATTATATTATGTGATGATAAATTATATGTCTACACATTCTAGTAATTGCCTGTCAAAGGTTATTGACTTCTGTGGAAAGTTATGGAATAAATGGGGACTCGGACTGGGCATGTAACCAGACTGCTATAGGTTAAGGTTACAGTGGAAGGCTACAGTAGAAGTCCATTAATTATCTTAATGTAATGGAGCCGTTTGACAAATTACATACAAAACAATGCTTTTTAATCTTTTTCTCAGTTAAATCTAAATAACCGGCCAGCTGGAGTGTAAGCAGTTCGGTTGCATTAACCGTTTAAGGTGTAAGATCGCAAATATTTAATTAGAATGTTCTTAAAGGTGCAATATGTAAGTTTTGAAGAATACTTTTGTACATACTTGGATAAATTTCCTTCATATCCCAGTAAATACCAATGAATTGCTCGAAGAAAAAAAAAGTGGTTTCTCTGACTGCTTCAGGCTCTGAGATCAGCCACTCTAAATTTCACTGATATTTTCTACTTGAGAGAAAACATAGGGGTTTAAGTCTCATTTGACTCAGACTTCAATACGTTTTAAGAAGTTTTCTCTGTCCCTTTTGAAAAGAGACAGTTAATCCGTCACAGATATGACTGAGCCAGCCGGTACGATCCGGTCAAGCAGAGTGTCCAGGAGCTGTCACTCAGCAGCGCTGGAATCGTGGGAGTTTGGGTGCCCCGGTGATGTTTGGGTTCTGTTTCTGACCCTCTTTCCCCTGAAGGTCAACCAACCGCAGCTCTTCTCCAAGCGTTGGTCCCCGGGGCACCCGGAGCCACCCACGCCAGTCCCCTGGGTCTGTTCCGCACCAACGAGCCAACGAGTCACGCCCTGTCTGCAGGTTTACCCCGAAATCGCACACCCTTCCCTGTGACAGAGTTCACCCCCACGGGACGGCATCTGACAGTTCGCCCTCAC
>NC_049209.1:4074644-4109644 GCF_013347855.1 Anguilla anguilla | reverse complement strand
GTGTGTGTGTGTGTTTGTGTGTGTGTGTTAGTATGAGTGTGTGTATTTGTGTGTGTGTGTGTGTGCCGGTACGTGTGTGTGCAGTGAATGTCTCTTGCCTTTGGCCGTAAGTGCTGGTTATTGGTCCCTCACTGCCTGAGCAGTCTTGCTCCTCGGGGATCACTGGCAGCCCTGTGATTGGCAGGTCCTCATTAGTACAGAAGCTCAATATTAGCCCTGCTACTCAATTGCATGCTAATCTCCTGGCCTGGATGTTTTACCAAAAAAAAAAAAAAAAAAGATGTCCTCTAAAAATGGCAAGATCTTCCAATGCCATCACTGCACCCCATTTCCGTATACATGGCATTTGCTCTCCAGTAGGTACCTGGGAAATGGCTTCTTAATTTGGGTGGGGAAGAAGGGTATCACCCAGCAAATGGTCTTCCATCTGTGCTACCTTCTGAGGGGGTTTGGGGCAGGGGTGGAGAAGGGTGTGAACTTACGACACGGGTATAAAAAATTAAAAGTTACTGAGTATTTGGTATTTGGACACAGGAAAATTATCACCTGGCCACTGTCCTGATCACGGTGTCCCTCAGAACAGCAGAGAGGCTAACAGGAAACTGGTTGTGTTGCCATGGCAACTTCGAATGTCCTTGAGCAAAAAAAAAAAAAAAAAGGATACATTTGGAGTTTTGATAAGAAATGACGTGAGGTTATGTATTCAGTGGAGACAAAACTGAAAAGGGATTTTCATAAAAATGCTAACCATAACTTCCGGCATAAACTGAACTCTTGCACAAAATACAATAAATATAAATGACAATAATAACATTTCAAATTTACATACTACATTTACCTGAAATGACATTAAATTTACATTTAATCATTCATTGTTTTAATTCACTCTTTAATACATTCTTGACAGTTAAAGAAAAGAAAAAAACCACTACACACAATTCAGTGTATATTTCGGTATAAATTGAACCAAATGTAACATGATTAATTTTCATACTAAATTGAATGTATTTTAATTGTTTAATCAATGAAAATTAATATCCCATCATGTCTGTATTTACTTTTCTCCAGTGTCCAGTCCTTAGGCCTTTGTTATAAGCAGGTTTAGCCACTTAAGGTGTGAGATCACATGTGATTAGAATGTTAGGATATGTGACACAACATTCTAATGCTGCCGTGACGATCACGACCAGTAAACAAAATCAATGGAGTTCTAGAACACTGACTTGGAATTTTGACGAGAAAAAAAAAAAAAACATACCAACAAACATACTCTTCAAAGGGTGAGTGCAAGTTCGGTGGCTGTTGCAAAAGCGAAGTGGGGATCGTAAAAAAAAATCTAGAGCAAGTTTCAGGGAGTGATCAAAGTCTCTGTGTAGAACTATATCGGGATGGCATGTGGGAGAATAGACGAGGACAGACTCACAGGACGCAAAATGAACAAAATTCATACTATTCAGCCTGCTTTTTTATACCATCTACCGTAGGCTGCTGTGCGGTTGAAGCATCCAGTCACATTAATATCTGACCTCTGATCTCATCACCGGGTTTTTTAAAAACTTGATGGCAGGCAAAGGCAAATAATGAGCAGAAATGTTGAGGGTACTTGTGCTATTGAGAAGAATATTTCCATGATTTGAAAATCAAACTGGTCATTTAGAAGTAATGATAAAATTGTCCAGTATGTTTTTTTTTTCTTCAGTTCAACCCTTCTGACATAGAAATGTTTACTTACCTCAGTTTAAACACTCCATTTTCAAATATGTATTCGCAGGGCCACAGAGGACAAGAAGACCGTATACTGGGTTTTACTGTGTTGCTATGGTATAACCTCTAGCCCATGTTTACATTACATTACGTTACATTACAGGCATTTAGCAGATGTTCTTATCCAGAACGATTTACACAACTTTTTTTAACTTCGCATTTACATTGCACCCATTTATACAGCTGGATATATACTGAAGCAATGCAGGTTAAATATCTTGCTCAAGGATACAACGGCAGTGTCCTACTGTACCTGGGATTCAAACTTGTGACCTTTACGTTTTATGTATGTTACAAAATGTTTCTGTAATTTACTTCTGTAGCCCTAATGGATTTTTTTTTACAAGGATTCATTGTTGCCGGCAGTACTTTTCCTTCCTTTGCATGCATAATATGAGTTCTTTATTTTTAATCTTATTTAGCTTCATTTCTCTTTGCTATGAATATATTAATTTATTATAATTATTATTATTAATATTATTATTATTATTATTATTATTATTATTATTTATTTTTGCTCGATGGCAACGTGTTGTTTGCAGCATTATTACAGTGCATTATTACTGCACACTATTTCATGTCAGCTAAGAAATAACCAACTATCGAGAAAAAAAAAAAAACAGTTGTTGATAAAGATTTAAATTGCCTAAAAAGTCATTTCAATTCATGGAACAGAAGGTTAAAATGAAGAAGTGTCATGAGAATGAAGTCTTTCACTAAAGAAACTCTGGGAGTTGAGGAAATAGATTTTTCACCTTACTGGACCAGTTGGCCTGTGGGCTATTGCATTATTTAAAGTTTCCTCATTTGTTAGACACTCTGTGTCAGTCAACAGACATGGGAGGGAAAACATGTGACTCCCCTCTTGACATTAAGCATTTATTACACACTGTTGTCCTTTAAGAATGTCAGAAGAAGAAAAAAACAACAAAAAAAAAAAACAGGCACTACATGAAACATACATTTCAGATTTTTCTGAATTCTCTTGGATGTACTGTAGAGTACTGCTGAGCACCAGCACCACTAGGATTCGAAGTGGAGCAGTAGCTTATATATATATGTTCGACAGCATAAGCCCAGCTCAGTAAATCAGGGGAAGATTGAGCATTCACTATATGACTAATACGAATGGTTAAAAAAAGAAAGAAAAGAAGAAAAAAAGAAGATTGAAATGGAGAATAATGAATTCTGGAAATCCTTTCGAGGGAGGATGACTATCAATGCTGCGGTTTTAACAGACATCACTCCAGGTTTCCTGTGGCAGGTAAATGGCGGCAGATTCTCGGGTCTTCCCAGTCACTGGGGGGGGGGGGGGGGGGGGGGGGTACAGATGTAAGAGGTAATCGAACATGCGCGCAGGCCTGTGATTTATGCTTCCGCCAGCAGCCATTAAAATGTATTGTCATTTTATCTCCAATGACAGTCTTTATTTAAAAAAAATAAAAAATCAGGTGTCTGTGGTAGCTCAGGGAGAAGGAGGAATCACATCCTGCAGACACAGTGGGGAGAGCTGTCTTAATCTCACACAATGGCCGTCAGTGATTACGAGCAGCGGGACCCACCCGGTATTTCAGGGATATTTGGATCTAAAATGTCTGTCATAGCTAGCAGTGGAAGAAGAGGGTTTTTAAAATTATTATTATTTTTTGGCTGATATGTGGAGACAGGAGACAGGAGTGATGGAGGATGGCCTTTAGGAAACTCACCAGCGATGTTAAACCTCACATGTGGCTCCTATAAATGATATCATATCCTGTGTCCTTAACACCTGAGAATGGACTAACTGATATATAGCACATCATTACACTGCTGAATATAATTGTGTCCGCATAACAGTAAACCATCCAAACCTTCCTTGAAGGCATACTACGCAGGGTTTTCTTTTAGCCTTGCTGTGGTCCTGTGTTTACAATCAAAGAAGTCTCCTAATATTTTCCAGGTAAAAATCTTGCATGTATGCCTTTAAAACAAGGTCCATTTTTTCACTTAACCTTTTTTTTCTTTGATCATCATGCTCACTCCCCCCCATTATTTACCTGCCCCACCATTACAGGAACCCCATGCCCCTAACCATAAAACCCCCACCCACCAGGCTTTTCTGAGTGGATGGTCTTCCACAATGCAAATATGCCTTTTCATGCCCAGAAATAGCCCTGCAGATAAAAGATATAATTTGTTGTTCTGCATTAGTTGTCCTCTTTCATAGATTATTTGCAAATACTTAAAGGAAGTGGTGCTTGAAGATGATGTGAACAGACGTGGTATCTCTTTTTCAGAGGGAAAAGATGCGGTAGGACTCTTGCTGGACCCTGACAAGTTCCATATTTAATCTCTGTAGGGTACCTCTACTAAGCATTCCTCTTAGGGTTTCGCAGGCTTTATGTCAGAGTAACTCATCATTTGCAGGGAACTCAATAATGTTTGGGATGAAGACAAATTCTTTAGTTGATTTGGCTCTGTCCTCTACAATTTCAGATGTATGAAGTGCGCATTCTCAGCTTTTACTTAAGGGCATTTTTATGCACTTTGGTTTCACCAAGTAGAAATGAAAAGACTTTTTATACGTAGTGCCCCTCCCCACGGACTATTAAATTATGATTGTTCATTTTTATTACATGCAGTATGCATGACTGGCTGGGGTAGACCTGCCCCAATACCATTATTTTGCCATTGCATTGCAGCCTTTTGTGGGTACTGGGTGAAAGAATCAGTAGTGAGTCATACTGTAGAAGATGCTAATTTTAAAGGGGAGTGTTTGTGAACGCCTGTTATTGGTTAAACGTGTGCCCTGGAGCTGGCCAATGAGAAACAGTGATTTCAGAGTAGTCGGGGAAAAAAATACTTTCAAGAACACTCAAGAACATCACTCGGTAGTGCCTGAGTATTTAATTCAGGTAGTAGTCTACAGGTATATAATCACAAATGTACAAATTGTAACCGCTGAAGCAGGAAATGACATGCTATCAATAGTGGAGGGAATTCTCTGTACTGTACCTAATATATTTAATTATGCATTTGCATATATCTGAATGAATGAGAAGGGCTTGTAATGTTAGTGCGATCTTAATGTGTTTAATGCTGGAAATGTTGAAACTAACGGTTTATTTTTTGGACTGCTGAAGGTACACAAATCCTTACACATCAACTGTTTGCTCAGATTATGCATATTAGTTATGTAATTAATGTCTTCTGCTTAAGCAGCAACAAAAATAGTCAATTGCTTGAGATATCCAGGTTGCAGCTGAGTGTTCCATCTCCTCCAAAATTGACTTCCTGATTTCTTATATATATATATACATATATATATTTTTTTTTTTGCCCCTTACAAAAGATACGAGGACAAAGTCCATCTAATTTTGGACACAAAAAAGTTTAGCCCATGTCGGCAGCAGTAGCCAGCGAATCCTTTCATTAAGAAGACCCCGCCTTTGATCTGTGGAAAGGGATTGTGGGATTGATCTCACTCCGCTTCCCCCCGTCCAGCGGATAAACCCACCTGACGTGTGAACCGAACTCAACTCCTCTGCTCACGTCAGGTGTGCTGAAGCCACTTTCGCTTTCATCTGGCAGCGGGCCAGGCGTGGCACGCGTTCCGCTGACATTCTCCACCGAACAATCTTTGATTTCATCAGACTTTCCCTCCGCAATTATTTCCTCGCTCCTTCCCCAGACTTCTAAGGCCCACTTAAGTTGAGGAGCCGTTCTCTCATTCCTCCGTTCTGAGCTGAAGGCAGTCAACTGGGGTAGAGAGTTAGGTTAGGTTTAAAACTTTTTTTTTTTAAATGAGCATGCTGACAAAAAAAAAAAAAAAAATACACTGATTTTTTCACCCAGCCATGATGTCGTTGGATCCAAAGCACGTCTAATTCAATATATATGCACCGCTTATGCAATATCCAGTCCAATATTGGGCTTTTCTTTTTTTTTTTTTTTTTTTTTGGAGAAGCAGGGGCTGTTTTTTTTCCCCGCTCTACCTCATCACTTTCATCCTTGAGGGAAGGAAAGGCTACTCCCTCCATCTTATTGCATGAGCTAAGTAAGAAAAGATGAAAAAGACGAAAAACTTCAGACAAATTCATCTCGTGCGCGCTCAACTCATTTTGCATGTCACTGATCTCAAACTGTGACTGCCCCCCCCCAGCCCCCCCCAACCCTCCCTTCCCTTCCCACACACGTTCTGAGGTTTTCCATTTCAATAACATCAAAGGCTGATTCTCCTGGATAAAGGAATTCACCAGCTTGAAAAAAAAATGCCAGGGGATGTAATTTCAGTAAACAGTAATTTTGGTAAAAATCCGGGGCTATTTATGTTCTGCATGTCAGATGAAAAGCATTTGGGTCTTCTTCCTCATGTCCGGGAAAAAATGATCAAAACAGGGTATTTGATGCATTTAAATGGCACTTGAGGTGCTTTTTGATCTGACAAAGAGAGAATTATTTTCCCACTCAGCACGGCCATCTGTCATGGTTTTAGGGGTCTGGGAAGTTACAGCCGTAACAAGTCCGAGCCGAGCGTAAGATTTTCAGAATGTCTCAGGTGAGCGTGTGTGTGTGTGTGTGTGCATGTGTCTGTGTGTGTGTGTGTGGTGTGCATGTGTGTGTGTGTGCGTGCATGTGTCTGTGTGTGTGTGTGTGCTTTTGCGTGTGTGCATGAATGGGTATGTGTGTGTGTGAGTGTGTGTGTATGCACGTGTGCAAGCATGCATGTGTGTGTGTGTGTGTGTGTGTGTGTGTGTATGCACGTGTCCAAGCATGCATGTGTGTGTGTGTGTGTGTGTGTGTGTACTCTAGGCAGAATTCGTTTTAAATTCAGGTTGGCAGTAAGTTTGGCTCATAAATGACAAGGTGAATGGATTACGGTTCTCATGGGCCTACACAAGCTCAGCAAAATGCCGCACGGTCTGGAGAGAATGCTTTCCTCGCGGTTCAGGATCTACCTGGGAGGACAGCACGTGCTGTTTGAGCTGTGTAGGAGGACAGCGAGACAAATGGCTTCGCAAAAACAGCCTTTTGAGAACATACCCCCCAGAGGTCTGGGCCATACATCTGAGAACTAATAAAAAAATTCTAGTATAGGGGTCTCAAACTCCAGTCCTGGAAGGCTGCAGTCTCTGCTGTCTTTTTTTATTTATTTATTAATTTTTGAAATGTGTGAGGTCCTTTCAGCAGCCAGTTTAGGCCTTGGAAACAAGGTGTGCAGCCCACGTAGCCGGTCAATGACTTAAATTATGCACAGTGTGGGAATGGTGTGGCTCTATTGATACGGCTCTATGATGTGGTCTCTCCACACAACCTATCCCTGTAAAGTAAGAAGATACACCTGAGCTGACCCTTCTGGTTTTGGAGATGTGAACACATTTTTTAGTAGGCTAAAATGATTTCTTTTTTTCCCCCCTATAATATGAATTAATCAATATCATACACAGGGTTAAGCTTGGCATTTCCTGATAAGGACCTGAAGTCTTGTGAACAGAATGAGGGATTATTTATTGGATAAACCAGTCTAATCTGTAAAAAAAAATAAAATAAAGTAAAACCATTTTAAAAACCTTAGGGCTCAAAGGGTTCTTCCTTCAGGCCTTTTGACAAACAAATGCAACTAGCTGGCTGGCTATTTTATGTGGTTTTTTTTTTCAGTCTATAAAAAATCCAATATCATAACCTGACCGAATGTGCTGTTTACATAGGGGTATAGCAATGCATCGATCTACATCCATAGGCAACGATCTGATCCAGTCGATGCAACGTGAAAAATTTATCCGTATCATTAATATACATTTAAATGTCCATCATTCTACGGTGGTTTGTTCTCCAGCAACACACAACATCTTTGTTTATGTTTCTCGCTGGACTTTATTATTACTTGCACTAGTGCGGTTTTTCCTTCTGTTAAATGTGACATTGACACGTTTTTGCTCTCTAAAGCTAATGTTGGTTGTATTTGTACATTGTGACAGGATTTTATTAGCTGGACTATATATAAAGTGTTCATTTTATAGTATATTGGATTGTTTCGGATCGTGCTGTAGCAAACACGTGTGATATTGCCAAATATCAAACTTTTGCCCCGAGAATCATAATTGCATCCGACCGTGGTGGAGCCCGAAGCTTACACCCCCTATTTTTAGGTCGTTAAATGACTTCTGTGTGGGTACATGTCCTTTTATTCTGCGTCTGACGAAACCGACGTCGGGCGGGTTTTGCTGCAGAACGTACGCTGGGCGCCGCGCGCATCCAAATTCAGTCCGCGGCCTTCGGAGATGAAAGGAGGCAATTGGCCTGTAATGGCTGTCTGCTCCGGAGAGCATCAATCAAAGCGCTTCAGCTTCTGCTGCCTTGTCAGATTTGTCTGGAGAAACAAAATGGCTCCCCCGCCCCAATCCCCCCCCCCACCCCCACCACCCTCCCATAGCCGCGGAAAAACCAGCCCCAGCCAGACCGACGGGCCCGATTGCGCACAAATAGAGGAGAATAAAAAGGAGCTTGGCAGTGGCACGGACTCCGGCATCAAACCGGCGAGGGGGGGGGGGGGGGGAGTAGGGAGGGGGGGAGGGAGGGAGGGAGCGAGGAAGGGGAAAAAGGTTTTTGTTTAAACTTTAATAGAGGTGTCGCCGTGTGAGAAATGGTGTTATTTGAGCACTGTGTCAAAGTGGGCGCCTGGGCTTCGCTCTGCAGCTGTGTGGCGAGGGAGCATCTTGGGCTGCACTGCGCGCTCAGAGTGGATAGCGTGTGGGTGGCTACATAGTTATAAGAAATTAATCCCTTACTCATACCTCTGTAATCACGACCTGTTTTTTTTAATTTTTTTTGTTTCTTTCTGGTTTGTTTGCTTTTATAAAAAATAAAAAAATAAAAAAAACGTTTTAGTGAGAATCCAGGGAACATGATCTTTGAAAACAAATGAGGCTCGCTGTAGGTTTTTATGCATCGGGGCACATTTTCATACTGATACTAATTTTAGCATTATTTATTTGTGTTATTTTTTGTTGTTGTGGTTTCTGATTCAAACACGGTGAGTGAATGCCTTTGCAGGTGACAACATGATGCAGTGAATCATTTCAGAATATTTTGTTATTCCCCAGAGAGTCACTCAGATGGTCAGGGGGCTCAGGAACACTAGTCGCTAAGGCTTATGGGACAGGAGGAGAGAGAGCTGTACTGTTCTCATGCATTTTATGTCAAGCTAGTATCACAGCGTGGGATTTTTGTTGCACAAAGTGGGGGTTTCTGTTGCTTAAATGAGGGAGGGGGGGTCTCTTGTACAATGTGAGTATTTCTCTTGTGCAATGTGAGTGTTTCTCTTGTGGAATGTGAGTGTTTCTCTTGTGCAATGTGAGTGTTTCTCTTCTCTTGTGCAATGTGAGTGTTTCTCTTGTGCAATGTGAGTGTTTCCCTTGTGCAATGTGAGTGTTTCTCTTGTGCAACGTGAGTGTTTCTCCTGTGCAATGTGAGTGTTTCTCTTCTCTTGTGCAATGTGAGTGTTTCTCTTGTGCAATGTGAGTGTTTCTCTTGTGCAATGTGAGTGTTTCTCTTGTGGAATGTGAGTGTTTCTTTTGTGCAATGTGAGTGTTTCTCTTCTCTTGTGCAATGTGAGTGTTTCTCTTGTGCAATGTGAGTGTTTCTCTTGTGGAATGTGAGTGTTTCTTTTGTGCAATGTGAGTGTTTCTCTTCTCTTGTGCAATGTGAGTGTTTCTCTTCTCTTGTGCAATGTGAGTGTTTCTCTTGTGCAATGTGCCTGGAGTCAAAGGTGCCTTTAGCTATGTCTGAAGCACTCACTCCATCCACCAGACTCTGACAGGTCACCCGGGCACAAGCTTGAGCCAATTTTGAGGATGTCACATATGACATTTTTTACATAAACACAAAGAATACGTAGGAAATTCAAAACATTTGACTGTTTTGCTGATCAGTAAAGTAAATCCTTCTGAGCCCAGGCAGAAAAAAGTAAGTATTTAATTTATTTTTGACATAATACAAGTTGGTTGGATGACAAAACGTGTTGCAGAGAAAATATTTTCAAAGATATTATTTATTTTATTTTTATTGAATATCCCTTGTAGTGTAGGTTCCATCATAGTGCAATATGTGACTCTTGAGATTACGATCAGAGACTCATGTCCCCTACAGCAGACAAAAACGAATTTCCTAGTCTTCGGAGGATTCAATATTTCCCAAAAATAATTTATATTCATTTTTGATGCTTGTCAGTATATGTAAAAGGCGAGACCACAGACTGCAAGTGGATACTGGAGGCATCAGTAGCTTGGCAGACATATTGAAATATTTATGTCTAATCTTTTGTAAAATGACTACAGGAGCAATCTCACAGTCAGCAGACCGTTGCCGATTGCAAGCGACGTTGTAAGTAAATAGTAAAAGGACACTCACAGGAGGCTTTGTCCTACACACTTTGTGATGTGCCACGACTGTCCAGTGGGAGTTGATAGGGGAATATTAGAAATCGGTCACCTTGTTGCAGGAAATTAATGCTGCAAAGTAGTTTTTAATTAGTCCTCATTTACTATAAATATATAAATATACACATACTGTGAGCGCTATAATGTTTGTGAAAAGGGACATACTTGTTATTGATTTGGCTCTGTACTTCCCAATTTTGTTACAATGTTTGTTATGTGATTCTCTGATTTTATTAATGAAGATTTTATACATTTTGGTTTCACCATGTAGAAATGAGCACTTTTTATATAATCGTCCCCCCCCCCCCCAGAAATCCAAATAACTTTATATGTTTTACACCCCCCCCCCCCCAGAAGTTTTGACCTTTGACCCAAGTGTGTGCAGCGATGACCAATAGTGTCCGTATAATGTTTTCTGTGGACACGACAGCGACCTGAATGAGGTAAGCATCATTGAACAGATGCAGAGTGAAACAAATTTGATTGTATAATTAATGTATATTTATTAATATAGTATATAAAACCGTTGATTGGCAGCTTGTGCTGAACTCACTGTTCACTCCAGGTATGGTTCTAGTGCTTTTCTTGCTCAATATCTGGTTCTATTCTTTGTGACATTTCGCTTTTAAGAATTAAGTCAGGTGACATTTTTTTCTTGCAGTTGTCAGGTACAGACCGTGTATCATTATCTTTCTGAAAGATTATGAAGAAAAAAATGCCCTAATGAATTGCTTGTTTGATTATTAGTTAATGTATTAAACTATTTTTAGCTGCAAAATGAGATCCCCTTTAAAAATAAATACTACACATGTACTAAAATCTAACAGAATCCACTGCTGTTATGTTTTATGTCATAATAAATTTGAGCACTTTTATTTTTATATTGAGAAAGCAATGCAATCCTTGGATGATAAAGCACTATGGAGAAACACAATGAAATGAACCAGTTGCTCTTAACTGCGTAGAACAGGGGTGTCAAAATCATGTCTGCAGGTTTTTATGATTCAATTTCAATTCACTGACAAAGCTAAGTTAAACCAGCAGTCACTGTGGCCCTCCAGGATTGGAGTTAAACCTGCAGACACTGTGGCCCTCCAGGACTGGAGTTAAACCTGCAGACACTATGGCCCTCCAGGACTGGAGTTAAACCAGCAGACACTGTGGCCCTCCAGGACTGGAGTTAAACCAGCAGATACTCCGGCCCTCCAGGACTGGAGTTAAACCTGCAGACACTGCGGCCCTCCAGGACTGGAGTTAAACCCGCAGACACTGCGCCCCTCCAGGACTGGAGTTAAACCTGCAGACACTGCGCCCCTCCAGAACTGGAGTTAAACCTGCAGACACTGCGGCCCTCCAGGACTTGAGTTAAACCAGCAGGCTGTTTAGCTGGTTCAGAAAGAATAAAGGCACTCACCAGTGTTTGCTCATTCAAAGATCAAACACCATTTCATATTCTATTCTAAGCCTCTGCTGGGTTTCTGAGCTTGTTCAGCATGTGGTGGTTCATCTCTAATCTTCTGTAGGTGTGTGCCTACAGCCCACAGGTGTTTAACAAAGGTCCTAATAAAATCATATCCTCCTAATTTATAGTCAATGTGGGACCTTACATCTATAAATGCTTTATAGCACTATAATAAAGCAGTATTAATCATTCATTTTTTTTCCATGAAAATAGCCGATTCCTGTCGTTCCTGTACCTCCGAAATAATTATTAATATGTTCTTAATGCTAATAAAAAAGCATTAAGAATGAATTATAATCAGTGATTCTTTTAAAAATTGTAGAATTAAATGGAATAATGTAAGTACGTTTTTTGATTACTCCCAAGTCCCAAGTGCAAAAAAACATTAGGTTTGTGTATAATTAATTATGCTTCTGTCTATTTTTGGCGTCCGATGCTGATGAAGAAAGATAAATCTGCATACATGGGATTGGAGGTCGGCCATTGGCCTTCATATTAGACCATGTAGTTTGCAAGACATGGCAGCAAAACCCCTCCAAACTACACGCGAGGCCCATTGGAGGGCATTCGAGGCTCACCATTTGCTCTGCCCCGAGACAGACAGGAGAGGGGCGGACGTCTGGAGAATTGGGACCCGCCCAAAAACCAGCGTAGGCCGGCAGGACGTCCCGCTGATCCAATACTGTCCTCGGATTCAGATCCGATCATTCGCATCCAGTCTCCTTAGACCACCAGGCTTACATAACCTAAACGCCCCCCCCCCCCCAAAAAATAAATAAATAAATAAATCCATTCAATATTTATGGCGACATCATGAATAATCTTCCTAGAAGTGCACGATGACCACAAAGTGCCCCGCGCTTTTGGAAGGGAACTGTTGTTTGGGACAGGCGAAATGGAGCTCATGTAGTTGACCGTGACATTATTGGGAGACGGGGGTCTGATGGAAGGAAGAGGGGGGCGTGGGACGTACCCACACGGCACGGCAGGACTTTTAAAAAAAAATACAGCACGGCGGAGAGCGTGTCTGATCCCCAGCAGGGGATGACTCAGCTGGAAGCTGGATGACTCAGGACTCCAAGAGGCTGGCTGGGAGGACTAATATTCCAGCGAAGGGTATCATCACAAAAACGAAAAGGCACGCTTTAACCTCGGTGGGCTTCTGACCCGCCAATCACAGCCAGTCGCGGCGGGACGCCCCAAAAACGAAGGACGCCCGGGATCCGGCCGTCGCGTGATGGGAGGAGGAGGAGGAGGAGGAAGAGCGAAGGAAGCATAACTGTATCGTCATGGTAATGTCATTAAGGGCAGAAGACTCGGCGCACCGAAGCGGGAAAAAAAAAACGAAGGGAGGAAGCCGATTGGTCGACGGCGGACCGCGCGGAAGAGCTCTCCCTCTCTCTCTCTCCGCAGGGCGGCGCGAGAGGTGACAGCTGAGCGATGTCACGCCCGCGTACGTCTCCCGCCAGCGTGCATGGCAGGCATGTGGCCGGGCGCGGGCGCGGTGAAGCCATCCGTCAGCGGCACGTCTGATAGGCCGCAGCTCGCTGTGTCAAGTCAAGATATCGTTTTTGACAGCCTTTTTTTTTTTTTTGCTGGGCAGGTCGGGGGCGGGGGGGGGGGGGGGGGGGGGGGAGGTCTGTTGAGAGGCCGTCTGTCAGAAAAGGTTTTTCAGCAATAGCGCGTTGCCAATGCCAACGATTCAGGCGAAAAGTGCTGGACACCCTCGATCCCCACCTGGGGTGGAGAGCACGCAGCCGGGCCGCCGGGGAATTCTTCTGTATTCCAGGCAGATCGGCCGATAAAAATTCAATTTCTGCTTCCCGATGATATTCCGGCTCAGGGGTCTGAGCCGTCCCGGGGTCTCGCTGTTTTTGAGGGAACTTGCTGATAAATATAGAACAGTGCTAATGGTGCAGGAAATGAAGTGCAACAGAGAAACAAGAGATGTATGTGAAAACACACACACACACACACGCACAAACACAAATACACACACACAGAAACACACACTCACACACACACACACACGCACAAACACAAATACACACACACAGAAACACACACTCACACACACACACACACGCACAAACACAAATACACACACACAGAAACACACACTCACACACACACACACATGCACAAACACACACACACAGAAACACACACTCACACACATACGCACATGTACAAATACACACACACACACACGCACAAACACACTCACACTCACGCGCACACACTCACGCGCACACATGCGCACGCACACTCACACACAGACACAGACACACACACACACACACACACACATGCACAAACACACACGCACAAACACACTCACACTCACGCGCACACGTGCGCACGCACGCTCACACACAGACACACACACACACACACACACACACACTCATGCGTACACATGCGCACGCACGCTCACACACAGACACAGACACACACACACACACACGCATGCATGCACTCACACACAGACATAGAAAAGCATTTGGACGGTGACAGTTTTTGAATTTTAAATGACACAAAACTAATATGAGGTTGACGTGCATACAGCCCTTTTTATACATACCACATGTTTGCATGAATACAGGATATGAGCGGCAGTACGTGTGTCATGGGCACAGCTGCAGCTTCTCTAATGTGCAGACAGTTGCCGGAATTCCCAGAGCATGCAGTCGGAAAACAGTCGGGATGAAGTAAGGCCGAGTTGGAATCATCAGCAGCCATTAGCTGCCGGTCCGGTGCCGGGCCGGTGTTCCTCCTCCGGCGGCGGCGGGGGCGGCGGCGGCGATGGGAAGCGGCTCGGCGCTTCGCCGCGCCGCAGATTTGATTTCCTCCTCGCCGAGGAGCCCGGCCCGGCCCGGCCCGCACCGCCGCCGCGCGGCGCGAAGCGGTCTGTCACTCCCAACCTCACGCCCCATCAATTCCGCCGGAGCCCGACGCCGTAGTTCATCCGGCGCCTAAACTGCGAAACGGTTAGCGACGGCGTCCCCCCTCCCCTCCCCGCCCCTCGCCCCCGCCTTATCGGCCAATGATTGTCTCCGGCGCTCGCTCGCTCGCTCACTCGCTCGCCGTACGCCAAGCGTGAAATGATACGGGCCGCGGGACCAGGGGCGGTGTCTCATTCCGTTCGCCGATAAATAACAATAAGAAACAGGAAGTGCTCGCACAGGAAGCCGGTCGGGAGCTACAAGCGCGTGCGGCACAGGGACCCTGTGCAAACACACATACACACACACACACATACACACACGCACACACACACACACACACACACTCACACACACTCTCACACACACACAAACCCACACACACACACACACACACTCACACACAGTCACACACACACACACACACACACACACACACACTCTCACACACACACTCACACACACACACAAACACACACACTCACACACACACAGAAACACACACACACACACACGCACGTCTGAACATTAGCAGCATATGGCGTGCGTCTGTGTTTAAATCTGAACCGGTTTTTATTTTTTTTATTTTTTTGCAGAGCTGAGAGATTTTAATAAGCGCAGACTGCAGAATGATGTGCACATTATCCCGAAATTTTCTCACCCAGAATGCCTCTGCTCAGCCAACAAGTAGGGGAAACAGCTGCTCGCTGAAAGAGAATAAATAAAGTATCTTTAACAGGAAACTTTAATCACTTACCCCCGAAGGAAGTGACTCTAGAGGGCACTGGGACAGGCCTAATTAATGAACTCACGTCCCCAGTTTTGGATTTGGTACAACGTACTGTACCTGAACTGATTTTACGTTATGTTCCATGACCGATTTATCATGTTATTATGTAGACGATGGTTGCAAGAGTATTTTTAGGTTTGGTTCGTGGCCATATTATTAAACACATAATTAAGTTTTTTTGCAACGTCTCCTTTTTCACATTCTAATGGCCTTAAAATATGTTTAAGCCTGATTCATTCACTGTTAGAGTTGAATTAACACTGGACATTTTACTATGCAGATTATAATGTATACTGCATTATAATGTATTACACGCATATGCTGTATATTATACCGTACCAATTGTACCTTTGTACAGTACATCTAATCTAATGTTTTTAGTTGTCATGAAAAGAACTTAATGTGCACTACCTGGTTCAGTATTTAGTCAGATTACACGGTAAAATGTCCAGTGTTAATTCAACTCCTGACAGATAATATTTGGTCCATTACATTTATTTGGCAGTCACTTTTATCCAAAGCGACGTACAATAAGTGCACACTGAAGGTAAGTGAAACAAGGACAAAACACAGGTCCGATAAGGTAGAATACTCATTATGTAACAGTTATTCATAGCCACGAACACATTAAGTCCAGGTCACTCAGTAAGCATAGGCTAGATCAGACAGTTCTGTTCAGTCAAACGAGGAGGCATGGCAACAAGCTACGACATCAAGGTAACAATACTAGTGCAATCTAAATGCTGGATGGAGATACATGCAATATGAAAGTGGTACTGGAGGTAGATGTGTAACATGAGAGCGCTAGAGGAACAAAGTGGAAGGATAAAAGTGATAAGAGTGCCCCCGCAGAGTGGTGATAGTTATTCCAGGTACAGTCTGAAGAGATGCGTCTTCAGACCACGGTGGAAGATGGGCAGCGACTGAGTGGTTCACAGAGGAACAGGGAGCTCGTTCCACCACTGGGGAGCTAGGGTGGAGAAGCTCTCTGCTTGGGACGAGTGAGAACCATTCACCCGGATGGCAGGGAGTGGTCGAGCTGCTGTGTAGGGTTGAATCATGTCCTGTAGGTAGCTGGAAGCTTTCCAGTTGGCTGTCCTGTTGGCAGTCGGTCCTACATTCCTGAGTGGGACCAAATGTTATCTGTCAAGAGTTGAATTAACAGTGCTAGAGTTGAAATAACACTGGACATTCTCCCGTGATGGGTGAATGTCAATGGGTAGTGTATGCAGTATACACCCCCCCCCCCCCCACCCTCACTACCCCCTTCTCTCCCCACCACCCTGTACCCACCACTGTCCAAGAAACACAGTTTCTCCCCTTACTTAGGAATAAATGCAGAACAGGAATAATAACAGTATTGTCAGTGCTGCCATCTTTGAAAGCCGGAGCAGATGGGAAACCACCTGCTGTATCTTTTTTTTCTTTTTTTGAAAACCAAACGATCCTTAATTTCTTGTCATTTCTTTTGCCACAAAAGAAAAATCTTCATGCATATACCACCCCCACATCTTTGAAAACAAAACATTGTTTTCCTTCAAATGTTTTATTGCCAAACGCATTTTATTTGTATTACTTTTGGTACAGCAGCACAAGGATTAGCCTGTGACCCTGAAACACTCACTTAAAACTTCTCGTGAAACCCAGATACATCTGGGCAATTAGTCCCGGCTACTTCTGAAGGGTTGTGGAAGAACAAAAAAACATATATATGACAGCTTGCAGCACAACAGAGTCCCATCGAATGAGAAGCCTGCCACTCATTTTGAAACTGCACTGTCTCCTGATGTGGGGGCATGGGTTTTTTTTTCTTCTTTTTTTTTTTTGGAGTATTGCAATGTCATGATAAAAAGGAATACTCATACTGGCAGGCTGACTGTTTGGTGTTATTTTTAGGCCGAACGGTGGTGCAGTGCCTGGATGGGATTCACAGCACGTCTTCCCCTGCCTCGGCTGGCTCACAGCACATCGGGTAGGCATAATTAAAGACCAGCAGTGGAATACATTTAAAATAATAAATTCAATATATAACACTGTATTTTTCTGATAACATCATACTGTCTTTCATCAACTATTTGCTGTCTGTGCTTTTTGTGTCTATATATGCATTTGGACAGATAGACAGACAGACAAAGAGGGAGCGAGAGAGAGAGAGAGAGAGAGAGAGAGAGAGAGGGAGAGAGAGAGAGAGAGAGAGAGAGAGAGAGAGAGAACATTTTCTTTTCTTGAATACATTTGCTCCTCACTATATCATAATGAAATGACTGCATTTCAAAGAGTTTCCACTGGTGAAGCAGCTGCAGCAGAACAACAGCTGAGAGATTCCTGTTTCATTAGGATAATATACAGGCCATAAATAACAATAAGAACCAGTGAGAAGGTAGAGCAGCAGGTGTAGTATTTGTAGCAGGTGTGGAACACAAATACAGAGCAGTTCAGTGACTGCATCTGAGCTGTTTTCTTAAGACAGTGACACATGATTTTAACCCTTTCAAGAGTAGGCTTTTTTGAAATGTTTTCTTTTTCTTCAAGTCCTTGTTCTAGAACTCCATAGCTTTAATTTACCCGTAGTGATTGTTACATCAGCATTAGAATGTTTCTATTAAGAACATTCTAATCACATATTTGTGGCTGTACTATTACACCCTGAAGGGCTAATACTTCACAATGACCTGGTCATTATGCATATTCTTTCTAACCTGGCATAGTCCAGCCAGTAGCTAAAAGAGACAGGTGCACTCAGATATGGATAGCAGAAAGAATAAGCGATCTCCGTTAGGAAACCTCAAATGACTAACCCAACGACAAAGGCACGTCCGGTTGATAAGGGTGTAATGTCTGAGACAGGGTGGAAAGAGATCGCATCATCAGTTTTGACATTACATCGTCTTCATTAGGGTTCTCAAAAGCACTGTGCCCACCCAGTGCGAAGAAGTCATCATGTCAAAACTGTTACCATTTCAGTCCGTCCAGTGTTGTATAGCTTTCTTTAAATGATGAAGGAAGTTCACGCACCCCAATTTAGAATAAAATAGGGAAAAAAATACATTCACTTAATATTATGTTCTGTGGGTTATGCATTTCTAAATAATTTAATGTGCTATTAAGATTTTTGTTGCAATGCGATTTTTGGGAGAATACATTTTAATTTGCTGAAAGCAGGCAGTTTGAGTCTGCATCTTCTACTAGCATTCCAAGTAGCCATTTAAAATATGATTTAAAAAAATGTTTAATAAACAAACATTCATAAAAAAATAATGATATCATAATTTATAAATATTGGGGCAAGTGTGGAGGGATAAGGAGAGACCTCTGGAGACCACCAGTCCTGTTTCTTTGGAGATCGGCAGTGCTGTTCCCCTGGAGATCAGCAGTCCTGTTCCCCTGGAGATCAGCAGTCCTGTTCCTCTGAAGATCAACAGTCCTGTTCCCCTGGAGATCAGCAGTCCTGTTCCCCTGGAAATCAGCAGTCCTGTTCCCATGGAGACCAGCAGTCCTGTTCCCATGGAGACCAGCTGTCCTGTTCCCCTGGAAATCAGCAGTCCTGTTCCCATGGAGACCAGCTGTCCTGTTCCCCTGGAAATCAGCAGTCCTGTTCCCATGGAGACCAGCTGTCCTGTTCCCATGGAGACCAGCAGTCCTGTTCCCCTGGAAATCAGCAGTCCTGTTCCCCTGGAGGCCAGCTGTCCTGTTCCCATGGAGACCAGCTGTCCTGTTCCCATGGAGACCAGCTGTCCTGTTCCCCTGGAAATCAGCAGTCCTGTTCCCATGGAGGCCAGCTGTCCTGTTCCCATGGAGACCAGCTGTCCTGTTCCCATGGAGACCAGCTGTCCTGTTCCCATGGAGACCAGCAGTCCTGTTCCCCTGGAGACCAGCTGTCCTGTTCCCATGGAGACCAGCTGTCCTGTTCCCATGGAGACCAGCAGTCCTGTTCCCCTGGAGATCAGCAGTCCCATTCCCCAGAAGAACAGCAGTCCAGTTTCCCTGGAGATCAGCAGTCCTGTTTCCCTGGAGATCAGCAGTCCTGTTTCCCCGGAGATCAGCAGTCCAGTTTCCCTGGTGATCAGCTGTCCTGTTTCCCTGGAGATTAACAGCCTGTATTTGTCAGCTTGTTTTCCACAGACCAGGCTGGTCTGCTTTCCAATTATATATCAGATATTGTGAAATTTAAAAATGTTGCTCTACTTCTTGCACATTTGTCATGGACCATCATTATCAGGATTCCACTGTGACTGGTTTTTCTCGGGTATGGTGATAACAGCACAACATGAATATACAGGAGCACGCCACTGTGAAATTATAAGTTTATTGAAGTCACTTGACCTCAAATTACATAATTAAACAATAAAAATATGCCCCTTCGGCATCTAAAGTGTTAGTCTCAAATTAACTATGAAACCTGCCTCTCCCTGGAGTCATCACGCAATTTGCAACAGCTGAGTCCTGTTAAGAAGTGTTTCTAGGGCCAAATCTCTGATGTTTTTTTTTTTTGTTTTTTTTTTTAAGTGGCCGACCTTTTTGTTCTTTATGTGTTTTTGCAGACTGCTTTTTCTTCTGGCAGGGATTTGCTGAAACGTTAACAAGGCAGTGTAGAATGAAAAAGTAATTCCACAAAAAAGAAAAGAAAAAAAAAACACCATGGACTTTAAGTTCATATCTGAACAGGCTTAGATTTTCCTTACAATTACTGGATTGTTTGTGAAGCACCTCATTTAGTGATTCTGACACACTTAGCATTTCTCGCACCCACAATCTACATAATAACAGAACATATTTATCTTTGCTGGCTCAAGCTAGCAAAACTATAGATTATGGCATAGCTGAATGAGGCTCGTGCATCACTACTGTAAAACAGGATGCATACCACGGCTTAGCAATAATTTAGCAAAAGTTGTGTCTATATGTGTGAACCCATACACACATCACATGTATATAGTATTATATATATATGGTACTTACACAATGTGTATACAATATTTATACATATGGCATTAAGTATAAGGGTTGCAATCAGTAAAAAATAAAACATTCAATAAATGCAAAATTCAATCAGTAAAACATTGAAATGTACTCCCACTTAACTTTCTATTTATGCTGAAGTTCGGTGTTTTTGCTAAGTGCATCTTGGCTGGGTGAATTAAGTGGGATTTGATAGATTCATGCTTGGGTTGAAGCCTCTCTGAAAAGATGCTTCCCTTTGAATTTCAGAGTTAATTGAGTCCTGGCATGAGACCAACATCTTTTTTTTCCTTTTTTTTTTTTTTTAGCGTTTTATCCGTGCAGGCTTTGATCACATGGAAAGGTAGAATAAATAGTGCAAACCTACTGGCCAGGACATGGAACTACAGTTAAATGGGCGATAATGGTTTTACACGCAATACTGACAAAACCGATTCAACCAATGTCATTTTTAGACATAAAAGTCAAAACCTTTACAAATAATATATGGTGATAAATTTTATAAATAATATGGTGATAAGTTGCGATGTCGTGTGTTTATATAAATATGTCAACGCCACCACATTTTCTACACCACGTTTTCTAGTCTCTTTCATGAAAGAATTATTTTTTTTTTTATGGGTACGACCAGTCTTATGGAAACAAACCCCAAATGAGTGCAGTGTCTAGTTACTGTTAACATTGATGCTTACAGTTTTTCTTACAACCCCCCCACCCCACCCCATCTGTCACCCTGTGTCACAATTACAGCTCAGTACAAAATTAAGCAAGCATGTAATTATTGATTTATTAATGTATTGCTTTCTTATACATACATACAGTACTACATAAGGACTGAGACTATTGCTCAGTTCTACCAACACAATAATTTGCATGCTGTTAATCCTGATGCTTTTTTGATAACGATTAACATAGTAGAAGAGACTCAGAGTTATCAAAGGGTTTCCATTTGGTTGATTGACAGATGTGGTAAACTTCAGCAGCCGAGTAGAGTATCTTTGTCTCACGAAGTAACACTCTCTTTGTTCACGTCATACAAACAAAGTTCTAATGAACTGAGTGAAATTAATACAATCATTACAAAGATGGCTCTCGCTTCCCCTTTGCATATAAATTGCATGATTAGCCACAAAAAACTTGAGCTGGAAACTCTTCTGTTTCTCTTTATTATAGCTTTTAGCTATTTCCACGTCCTTAAAAATCCCAAAACGAAAACGCGGCGACTTGTTATATGTACATTTAAGTTAGTCCCTGGGTCTGTTGTTTCTTCATTTGGGGATTGGAGAAATAGAGACGAGGGCAACAAACCACTTTAAATGTATACACTGCAGACTAATTGCAGGCAGCCATGCCTTGTAGCACTGAATAATGGGGTTTTTATAAAAGAGAAAAAAAAAATGAATGGAACGGGAACTCCAGGCAAATTTGCAGTTTCATCTGAGGGCGTGAGTCAGGATGATCGCACTTAATGATCTTCTGTGCAGCTCACCGCCCTTTTCCAAAGTTACGAGATTGCATATATATCTCAAGTGAGGGGGCACACTTCTCTGATCTGAGGAGCCCTTAGTTGGGGATGCATATCAAGTACTGAAGTTTACTGAAGTCAGGACTGGGCTGAAAGTTAAAACATTAAAATATGAATTAAAAAAAAAAAAATGGAATCTGTCGATTGAAGTTTTTTTTAACTTACTCAATTAAATACTTATCTCAAAACGCATTTCTGCCATTAGAGTGAAGGAGAAGTTAGAACAGGTGTGTGGAACAGGTGCTTCACCCGAGGCCAAGTAAATTCTCGAAGCCGCAGGTATCCTATTACATCACTAGGCAAGGAATGAATGGTCAGACCAGTCACGGTCGGAATGTAGAAAGATACTGGGCCGTTGACAACCATCATGGGTTTGAAAATGACGTTTGATTTATCCCAACAGAAACTGGGATCCAGGGTTAGAATCACTGTGATGCTCAAATCAGTAGTACTGCTGGTTTTATTTTCTGCCTGATAATTAATTGATTGGTTATGGCCACTGATGGGGCCAGAGATTTAACTCACCTGGTGTCCCAGAATTAAATCAGTCCCTGATTAGCGGGGATAGAATGAAAATCAGCAGCACTACTGGCCTCAGGGACAGGATTTAGAGTATCTCTGGAATACGCTGTTAGATATATCAAACTGCCGTTGGAATCCAAGGAACGGAAGGGTACAGAACATCCTGTATATAGACACACTGTATTCAGGGAGGCTGAAATGCAGGCTGGGAGCAGCTTTATGAACGACCCAAAGTCGTTTCCTGGTACAGACGGGAGGAGAGGCTAATTGAGAGATGCACTCTGCCAAGGGGAATTGATCTTGCACTTAGGTTGGGGCAAAGAGATGCATAGATTAGGCACACAGTGAGAAATCAATATACCCTTCCCACGCAGTTTAGAGGGACCTCTGTGTAGCTATGAGATGCATGGTGCAGTACTGAATCCCGACTCTACGTGCACAGCAGGTTGGCCAGCCACCGCTCACACTGCATGTAAGCACTGTATACACTATTAATCCTTTGAAGAATAGGCTTATTTTGGAATGTTATTCAAAACTCAAAGTCAGTGTTCTAGAACTCCACTGCTTTCAGTTACCAGCAGAGATTGTTGCATCAGCATTAGAATGTTCACTAAAGGACGATCCAATCGCATGGCCTATTTGTGATGTCACACCCTTCTGGACCCTGCGTGTTGATTGGTCAGATGAAGCATTTCTGCTGTCTGTACACTCAGTGCATTAGGCTTTCTTTGTTTGTTGGTCTAAAATGCAGCGCTGTCATGCAGGAACTATACAAGAAAAACAGTCTCTGAAATTAAATGAAATTCCTCGCAGCAATGCTGCTGAATATTTTCAAAGGAGTCGGAACATCTGCAATTTATACTAATCACAACCTCCACCGTTAGTGTGGCCCAGAAACCGGAAAAATATAGATCTGGAGGCTAAAGACATTATTTATTAGTAACTATGTACATAGTTATATCTAACTATGTAAATGAATTGTATATTGCATTGCTTCACACCTAACAGTGCCCCTAGACATGTCAATATTAATGATATATTACAGTCTCTCTTGCCTTTTTTATTAAAAAAGGAAAAACTCTAAGAAGCTCTCTTATAATGAACATGGAAAAAAAAAAAAAAAAACACCCATAGGAAATTAAATGATAAAAACAAAATACTCCACTATATTACATTGATAAGTTATGCACTGGTTGTCATGGCATTTCCATAAATACAAATGTGATATAATAACAAAGTATATTGAAATGGCATAGACGATTACTGGAAATTACTATGTTTATTGTCTGTGGCGCAGCGTATATCCTGCACATGTTATAATTGTAAATTGATATAATGTCACTAATTGCCTCTTTGAGGTACGATTAAACATTTTTCCATGCTATTCTATTAAACGACTCGCGTACTAAGCAATAGATCACTGTTACGTCCATTAATGCCGACGTTTGCCAGCTGATAACTGCGTGTTTATATTGCGTGTGCGGTTTCGGTGTGAAACATCCATCTAATCTCCTCGTGATTTAGTTTCCCCCTTGCTAGCTTTCTTCTTTTGAAAGCCAGCACTCACTCCACGGCATCTCACCGGGAATTAATGAAGATAAACTCCCCGGTTCTGTTAAGGTTAACCGCGGAAAAAGTTATCACCGGAGAAAAATCAATTGGGAAAAAAAAAAAATGTCAATGTTGGTGCCGGCCAATTTCGAGGCGGGCCCGGCCGTTCTCAGAGCCGTTCTGACCGAAATCGGTGGCAGAGCCGTCGCACAACTCACCCTTAATCACAGACAGCGTCTGTAAACCGGGATTAATTATCAGAGCTTACTGTCAGGATATCAATCCACATCCCCCAGTCAGCAGTAACCATGGCAACGGGCTCTTACACAAGATCCGCGAGGCCGAGCACATGCTGATCACGCAGGAGGCCGTCCGCATTTTTATTATTATTATTATTATTATTATTATTTTCATGAATTCATCAGACGACCAGGTAAAGAATACTGCAAGATGAAGTGTCAGTCCAGCACACACACACACACATGAACACACTCACACACATACACACACTCACACACACACTAACGAACACATACATACACACACTCACACATGCACACACACTCACTCACTCACTCACTCACACACACACACACACACACACACTCACTCACTCACTCACTCACACACACACACACACACACACACACACTCACTCACTCACTCACACACACACACACACACACACACACATCCACCCATGCACGAATTCAGACGCATGTGCACACACCGTGCGAAGTATGCAATACGACTGTCAGCGCATATGAAACATTGAGAATTATCAATGTCATATTTTAAGGCAGAGATTCATATTTCGGATTTGTGTGATTGGAAATCGCCCAACTGACACAACGCATCGCATCTTTAGTGCCGTGGTATTGTTGCATCAGCCTTCTTTTCCTGAAGGCTCGTTATTTGAAATGAATGCAGTCACCATGTGCCCGCTCAGTGCTGTAGTTTCATAGCCCGTTGGACGGTTATTGCTGCTTTCCATCATTCTTCTGTGCCGCCATTGTCATTCACTTCAGGGACTCCACGGTTCACAGATGACACTCAAAGGAACCAACTGGGTAGGTGAACGGCTAACCGTCAAAACATGCACACACACAGGCATGCACGCACATACACAGGCATACAGACATAAAGACAGGCACACAAGCATACACGCACACAAACACACACAAGCATACACACAAATGCACGCACTCACGCATACATATACACACATGCAAAGACACAGACACACAATCATACATACACACACAAGCATACATTTACAAAGACACAGACACACAAGCATACACACACACACAAAAACAGACAAGCATGCACACACGCACGCACACACGTTCACAAACACACACATACACACACAAACACGGGCGCATGCACACAACATGTAAATTCTGTGTTTTCTATCAGTAAGACTGTCCCTGTGGGTTTGGGCCTGTTTGTGCCTTGTAGTGTATGTGGTATGTGTATGTGTCTTGTATGTGTTACATAAATACATGTTCCCTTCCAAGGGCTGCTCTTTGTGTTTTCATGTATTTACATATTTGTGGGAACATAATATTGAGTTGACAAATTCGCATTTGTGTTGCGCTTCTGTGGCTACCTGACTGACCATACTACACCTGTGTTTGTGTACCATGCTTGTATGTGACTCAGTGTGTGTGCTATCATGGAAACCAACTCAATCTTCTCTGTGTGAAGGTGAGAACTATGCCACCTTGAACTAGAGGAAAGCGACAGTCCACTACGGTTACAGCATTGCAATTTAATGTCTTTGATTTTCTTTTTGTCAGTTTCCATTTAAGTGTTTTTCTTCTCTCTCTCTCTCTGTGAACTCATATGTGTTTATAGGCAGGCTTTGTACTTGCTTTTTTCTCATGTCTCCACCAAGCCCTCTAACTCTCAACACTCAACGGTGTCTTTGCAGTCTCCTTCGGGAGCACTTCAAATGCGGACTGCCTCTGCGCGGCCAGCGCGATGCGAGTTATTCAAAGTCAAAAAATAAATAAATAATGAATCAATACGACCGTTTGCCCGTGACCAAAAAAAAAAAAGAAAAAGAAAAAAAAAAAGAGCCATCACTAACTTGTACTTCAAAGAGCAACAAGCGCAGCGCTATGCAATTTCTCCACTTCGCGACAGACCTGGAGGCAGAGAGAGCAAATTCAGGTTGGCACCCGGATAATGATATTTAAAAAAAATAAATTAATAAATAAATAAAAATTTGAGATGCGCGCTGCGTTGCGCATTGCATAATTGATGAAAGGGCCTCTCTCTCTCTCCCTCTCTCTCTCTCTCTCTCTCTCTCGCGCAGTTCCGGTTGTTGCCGTGCAGATGAAAGGCTACCTTTGATAGCGCGCGCGCGTTGCGCAATCGCCAGGGGACTCGGCCGCCATCTCAACCCCAGCAGCTGCGCGGACGGCGGCCCCAGGGGGGGCGGGCCGGTGCCGTCGAGCGAACAGCTCGCGCCCCGAACGCTCGGCGCTCACGCGTCAAACGCCGTCCGCCAAAAAAAACACGACGACGTCGCTCCGCGCGCATAAAACACCGTTCTGATGGCAAAACCTGCGCTGTCATCTGTCCTTCCGCTATGCCCCTTATTTCTCCTTTTCACACCTCAATTCATCTGTTTTTCCCGTCTTGCTCCGCACCACTTTCACAGAAACATTCGTCTGTTTATTTGAGAGGGGGATTTGAAAGGGGTTTTTCACGAGGCACTTTTGTCCATTTATAACTCACCTGCTCCTGGACGGCCTTGTGCCCTGTGAGTAATATGACCTTTTTTTTTTTTTTTTTTACTTTTTGCTGTTCAAAGATGCTTACTTTAGCACAAATGCCATTTTAATCACTGTGCGTAGCTCAGAAAACATGAATATGCATATGGTGATCGAGCTATGACGTCATACAGCTGCCCTCCCTTCCCCACAGGCTTAACAGTGCTGCATATTTCACATAAACAGTAGCAGAGTGTTCTGCTGTTAAGCTGTAAACTTGCCCTTTACGCATGTCCTGAATTCAAGGACCACGATGACTAGTTCTGGGACAAAGATTTAACAGCTGTGAAAATAAATTTGGTAACATTTAAGAGAAGGTTTTCTGGAATGTTTTCTTTTTTTATTTTTATTAATTTTAAGTCAGTGTTCCAGAACTCCAGTGCTTTCAGTCACCAGCAGTGATCGTTAAGTTGGCATTAGAATGTTCAGTTAAGATCGTTCTAATCACACAATTGTGACCTCACACCAAGAATTAAATGACCACGTGCAAGGCATCAGTGCAGTTCTTACAATCAAGAAGCAAATATTGAAGCACAGAGCGCATTTGCCTATCTGTCATTCTGTCACAGGTACAGCTATATTGCATGTGTTGCTTATTAATGAGCAATTGGTGCGTTGGTAAGTAATTAGCAGTTCTTCACTTCAGATGCATGTGCTAAACTTAAATTTCCACGCAACGTTTAAAATTTTTTTTTTTTTTAAATCCTATTAGTCTGTTTGTATCCTGGCTTGGGTGACTTAAGTGGGCACATGACAGATGAAATAAAGAGCAAAACTACAGCATTCCTCGATCATTAAAACAGAGTGCAATCAGCATGGCTGCATGGCCGACTGAAGTCATCCACTCCCTGTACTGAGGAATTGGTTTTTATAAAAGAAAACAGCAATGCAAAATCCACATTTTCCATTCGCGGGAGAGAGGGTCAGGGCGAGCTAATTTAATTACGTTCCGTGCAGCTCAGCACAAGCGATCCATTTTGGAGTTAAGTGATTGCGTGTCTGAAGAGAGGACGCAAGCATCGCAGGTGCACTTAAGTGTCGTCTAACTGAGAGCCCACAAAAAGCACTTAAGACTCTACAGCCAGGATGAGCCCCTTAAATGCGATGGACCCAATCCTGATTGAAGAAGTTAAGTGCTTTTTATGCACAGCTATGATCACACACACACACACACACACACATTGTGAGTGTGTATATCATTGTTCAAATGTGTACAAATTTGTTTATGTCACTTAAGATCAAACTGTGCGAGACAAAAAATTAGTTCGAAGGTTGCCACAATTGTTAATCAAGCAAATTAATCATAAACATTGAGTCCCTTGTCATTACTCTCATGGACATCACAGACACACTGTATAATAAGTCTTGGGGTTCATAGCATGCTGGTTAGATCTGGGCAGAATTAAGCAATAAACACAGCCTGCACTAAGTGCTACATGTCTGTATGAAAAAGAAACGATTAGCTAATTCTGTACAAAGCAGAAATGGAGGAGGAAGAGGAGTTAGAGGAAGAAGAAAAACCAGAGAAGAGATCTGAGAGACAATGCTTACGTAGGACAGGCTGAAAAAAAAAAAAACTTTCATGATAGAGGCATAATTACTGATGTGCAAAAAATGTGGTGATGTTTACATATTTATTTAACCAATTTTTTACTTTTAAATTGTCTTCATATTATTCATTTAAACATTTAAAAAAAGTATAAATTACCATAAAATTACATCGGATGCGTCCATTTTGTCGGGACTAGTGGATGAACCACAGTTGTTCCTCTTGGAAAAATTCCACTGAGCTGTAATTGCATACGCTCGCCAGCAGGCTTGGCCTGTTCCTTCCACCGTTACACGTGAGTAAACTCCGCACAGCGGTGCTCGGTGAAAAACCCACTCTGCCGTTATCGTTGAAACTCTAACAGAGCACATGCAGTCTCTGCTCATAAACCGGTAGATTGAACTCAATTTTGGAACTGCTGCGTGGAACATGAGAACATATTAGAACATTAAAAAGTGATAACGAGAACAGGCCATTCAGCCCATCTTGGATCATCTTTTTATTATTTACTTTTTTGTTGTGCTTCAACTTTTGCAACACAAAATATCAAACTTTTTTTTGTTTTGTTCAATTATACATTTTTACAAATTTGGCAGTCAGAAATTTTATTTTCTTTTATTTTTTAATTTTTTTTAGAGTACCGTTTGGCTGACTGTCATAACGTGCCATTATGAACGTGCAATTAGAGCCGAAACGCTTTTTTGGAAGGCTACCTGTCGTTACGCGTTAATGATACATAAAGCGCACTTCCATATGGAGAGCTGGTGTGTGCCAGCGCTGTGCTCAGCTGCTGTCTGGGTAATTTGGCTCTGTGTGCTCGGGAGCCGTGTCACATGGTCCGCTCCAGTTGGCTCAGTCGACGGGAAGAGAAGGAAGGAGCCAAAGAGCAATCTGAGGCTCTTTGTTCCTTAAACATTTGAAGAGTATGTAGGTTTTTTTTTTTTTTGGAACATGTGACAGATTCCTGGGATAATAGGATAATATTTAGGCCATAAATAACAATAAGAACCGGTGAGAAGGTAGAGCTGCAGGCGCAGTATTTGTAGCAAGTCTGGGACTCAAATACAGAGCCGTTCAGTGACTGCATGTGAGCTGTTTTAAGACAGTGATACCTTGTGAAGAGTAGGTTTTTTTTTTTTAATGTTTTTTTTTCTCCAAAATTCCAAGTCAGTGTTCTAGAACTGCTTCTAGAACTGTGTTCTGTTGCTTACAATCACCATCAGTGATTGTTACATCAGCATTGGAATGTTCAGTAAAGAACATTCTAATTACATTATTTGTGACCTCACACCTTAAAGGGAATGTGCTACAATTCAAATTATATTAAAAATCGTGTCACCGCGAAAATACTGTTTTAATAAAATATTATATTCAAAAGTGTTTTTTTTTTCCAGAATAGAACAAATAAAGAATAAAATATGCAGTGTTTAATAATATTTGTTATCACGGACAGTCTGCACATTTCACACAGCTGAGTGCTGGGCTTGGTTGTGACATGACTTGGCAGTATCTTTCTTATATAAAGCAGAGCATGGACCTTTTTCTGTGTTCCCATATTTCAACCAAACATTTTATCTGCCTTATATAAAAGTTGCCAGGAGTTGCACATTTTTCACGGGAATGGCAACGCGTTTTTATGTCAGGAAGTGAACTTAAACTTAGTACAGTTATTATGAGATGAGACTGAGACTCGGTGCGGTGACTATGTCACAGGCTGTGCCCAGAATCCCATGCGGCTGGGGGTATGGTCTCGTGCCATGGCACTTCCTGCAATCCCACCTCCATCTGACAGAATGTGTATAAATTAATTTGTGTTTGCATTAGCATTTATTCATCGCACAGCTGTGGAAAAACAGTGCTTGCGTGTGTCTGGCATTTCTGTTCAGTAGTTCCGCCGTGCTGAAAAAAAAAAAAAAAGCCTGGAAAATTATCAAAGCAGTCATCAAGAGCGATGGGCAAAAAAACTCATTACTATGTCATATGGGCATCTGAATCTTCCTGACAACAGTCATCATAATCAAAGTAGACAGTTGAGCAATGGAGTTATGTCAGGTACTGTAATGCACACAAGCAGCTAGTTTACTGGTGGGGAGAACACTGCATGAATAGGGAAAGGTTTGAATACATTGTGTCAACATTTTTTTTAGCGTGCCACAGAAACAATTAATAAATAAATCTGCATATGTCAAATAGTCATCAACCTGACAAAACCATTTTGTTAAATGCAACAATTTTATTGTAAAATTCAACAGCTGTGTGCAATTCCCTTATGAAAAGGATATTTTTCAGAACATACAGTATATTATGGAGACCTGAACAATAATTAATCAGTGTCCTTTTTGTACACTACTCAAGAAATATACAATGATAGCAAACAACTAACATTTCCATTAAATTTATAACTTTTCTTCTGATTTGGTAACCCTTTTCTCAGCACTACAATGTGTGTGATTGATCTTTTACCTGTCTGCCAATAAAATATGCAACAGTATAAATTATTTACATGCGTTCCACTCTTAGGTCTCTTCTGTCTTCCAAAATAGGAACACAAGTTTGTAATTACCAAGTGCATTATTTATTCCTAATCTGACTCAGCATGTCATTGGTCATTTTCATAGATCTCAGGAAAGCCAATTGTCATTATTTTGGAAAACAAAAGAAATGACTTCCTTATTATCACAAGCCATTTCGGTTTGCAATCTCAAAGTCTTCATTTTCATTTCCAGGAAGTGCATAAAGTTCTACGAACATATCCCCCATTTTCAAATTTGGCACTTCAGCCTCGTTCCCAAATGCTTACATTCCCCTACATATTCAACAAACAAACAAACAAACAATAAATAATCAAATAAATAAACACGGCAATAGTCGCCAAATGAAGTTAAGCAATTTCTCCTACCACAAAAACTTGGTCGAGGACAAGTTTTTTTTTTTTTTTTTTTTTTTTTTTTCAGACAGGACACTCAAAGAAGCGGTTTTTGACACTGGCTGACGCGAGCAGGACAAACAGAACCGAACGGAACAGGGCAGAATACTTGTGCTGTTTGTTTCCGGAAACTTCCGACAAACAAAAATAAATAAATAAACAAATAACCTCCGACAACTGTGTCTCAAAATGGTTCCATCAACAGCTTTTTACAGGGATTCTGGGAAATGCAGTTGGTCATGAGCTCTGTCCCTATGATGTCTCAGACAGATGCCAAAGGTTGTTTTAATTTCTTGAACTCAGCAGATCTTTTTCTTTTTTTTTCCAAACAGGAAGTGACATCACACAAGGAATCCTTGGAAGCCTCTTGCGGGGATGATGAAGCTTAGAAATACGGAGTCTCAGTTCTTGAGTGATGAAGTCTCCATAGCATTAGAGCAACTAATATCTGGGTAAAATACACAAAATGAATCATCAGCATAAAACCAATTAAAACAGATCTGTAGCACCTGCCTAGACAACAATTAAATACAAAAGGCCAAAATAATCTTACTCAAAACAAAAATCATGACTCTACATGACTTATTAAAGACTATGGATAATTTATAGTGGTTTTTTTTTCCCCCCCCAAACTGGTTCTCAAAATTATATTATAATCTAGAAATGGCCTCTTGAATCTCTTAATACCAAAATAATAATAATACATAAAAAGACAACATTCCAAAGAAGAACTCTTCAACACAAAAATAATCTAATACAAACTGAAAGAAAAAACACAACATGACAATTTGCTTTGAAAGATTAAAAGCTTGAATAAGTATACATGAGCAAAGTCAAACTGATAAGATTAAGACATTAGTTTGAACATGGACTACGGGCTACTATGCACCCACACTGCGTACAGCTCAAAATGCCAGATGGTGCAATATTTGAAGCTTAAATTATAAAAAAAAAAATTAAAAAATCTAAAAACATAAAACAATCTTTTTTGTTTTTCCCTCCGGGGAGCCTGATGAAAGTATCCCTGAAGTTTCCCCAAACTACGTCCCTTTTCCTAGTCAGGTAAATTATATGTCCACAGTGTTTTTCCTCGACGAGAGTAAGGCCTACGCACCAGTCCTGTCCTGTCCTGTCCTGTCGCCGGCAGATATTCTGCTCGCACTATTCAAGCCCCGTCTGATTGGTTCAGGCCCGGGCTATTTGCGTAGCTATGCTAAGAGAACGCACAGGCCAAAGCCAGGCAAGCGCGATTGCCATTTTGGGATTGATGGCAAATACCCTCTGGGCTCTGGTTTTCTTACGTGTGTCTCTGGGGATTATGACGTAACTGTCTGTCTGTCTGTCTGTTCATGATTGCGTTAGCTTTTTAAAAAATTGCAATGTACACGTCGCACCTAAAGGATATATATATATATATATATCGGCGTGGTCTAGTGAAGAAAAAAACCATCGCATAACAGCTAGTTTGAAATCGCAAGTTTGTTGAAAGGACATGGAAAAACTTTTAAAAAGTCGTTTAAAAAGTATGAGTAAATTAGATTCTCATTATTATGCATTTTCTACTACTGAACTTTCATTTGCCAAGCCAGCATTGGTAAGGATTGGGAAGCAATCTCGAGCGTTTTCAGAGCAACTGAAGGGAAAAAGTCATATTTGCCATGTCAGTTGTAAAGCTGTAAGCTAGTGAATGACCCCCATGATCCAGACAGACCCATGTCACGAGGAAGGCCAAGGTTCCAAACTTAACGGACACTAGTCGAATTAAATTCATTTTATTCTCGCATTAATCTTTTAAGGTCCAATTACATTGAATTGCATGTATAGAAGTTTTTTTATTTATTTTTTTATTCCATAGACGACAGTAGAAGACCTCAATACATATATTTATTTTTGGCCTGAAAGGTGCATGCAATAAATATAAACCACTACAGTATATTAAAATATTTACAGTATCTGTACAGCTGATCATAGACCATATATTTTTTTTCTAGCCCTGACCACACATTGAAAAGCAAGAATCCCACTGCCCACACTCAACTTCCACCTGTTGTGTAAATATTAGTACAGATTGCAAAACAATACTCAATACTATGTAATTCATCCCACTGTTAAAGTGCTTTGTAAAATCCAGTTTTGCTGAACTATTATATTTCAAAATATTCTCATCCCATGTGCTGTATGGATGTTCAGGAAAATTATGAGAAAAACGCACATGAGAAGAAAAAAAAAGACGAACAGATAATATTTTTTCCGGAAAAAAAGAAAAAATACGTAAAACATTTTGAAAAGGGTGGGTGTGAGCTGGGGCCCGGTCATGATCACAACACTTTGTGCATTATAATCGCTTTTAGAATTCTATTCATCTGACATAATTTACAAAATATCAAATATATGGTTCCTTTAAGAGGTTTTTGATATGAATACTGATATGATTTTTTAGGCACTGGCTTTGTAAACTGTTACAATGCAACCATGCCCTTCAATAAATAATAATAACAATAATAATAATAATAATAATAATAATTGGGGAAGTGGTTTTATTGCTTTTTATCGCCGTATTATAAAATGATGTTTGAGCCCTCCGTAGAGGGGTCTCACTGGGAGAACAGACCGTCTGTCAGACGCCCGTCCCGCTGCGGCAGGGAGGGATCACGTGACCCCCCCTTCTTGTGCTCCCTTTTTTAGCCTATCAGAGAAGCCTTGCTCTCCCCATGCCCCACCCCCCCCCCACCCGCCCTGCCCCTCCCTGCCCCTCCCCGCCCCTCCCATTCAGTTTTGCTACAGCATTTGCTTCGTGCACCAGGGACAGGTGAGCTTTTCAAAAAGAAGCAAACTGATTTTGAAATGGGTTTGAAGAAAAAAGTAAATAAATAAAAAAATTTAAAAAACCATCACACAACCGCAAGCTTTTTTCTTTTTTTTTTCTTTTTTAAAGGATTTTTCAGATTTCAGTAGGCCAAAAAAAATCAAAAATAAATAAATAAAAAAAAAACTGAAAAACCAAGATACGATCTTTGCGATACGATCGTATACGAAAGGCCGGCTAAGACGCTATGTGGGGGTGAGCGGGGCGGGGGCCTACAGGTAGAGATAGGAGACCCAGTAGACCAGGTTGAAGAGGCCGAAGGCGGTGGGGAAGAAGATGCGAGCGTAGGAGTCTATTTTGGCCACGCGGATGTGTAGCCGCCCGTGCCGCCAGGCCCCGGACCGGCAGTCTTCGAAGCAGCAGAAGAAGCTGGTGCAGTCCTTCCCGTCCAGGCACTCGTACCCGTACTCCTCGTCCCGCTCCTGCATGTGCGTGGCGTTGTTCATCTGGATCGCCGTGGCCGACCGCGGACGGATGTCCACCGTGGGCGTCTGCTTTTTTTTTGGGGGGGGTGGGAGGGGGGAGAGGGGAGAGAGAGAGAGAGAGAGAGAGAGAGAGAGAGAAAAAAACGAGTACAGCGTCAGGGGTCACTTTTACAGCTGCAAGCAGCGCTGCAAGGCCTGGCTCATCCACTCAAAGGGCTTTTTTTTCTCTCCACTAAAAGCACACAAACACGAATGCTAATTTACACCTTATCTTAGGCAGAAAAAAGGCAAACAAACGAAAATACCTCCAATTCGTAGAAACCTGCTTTTTAAATATATATTTTAGCGGTTTACATCTTGCTGTTGTTTTGAAATAACTTCTATGCAAATGATACCTTAGCTATGATAAGTCTGGCCTCTGAGGGTCAGCTGTTGTTATATTTTTAATTCTTTCTTCTCGTTTTCCAGTAGCACATCAATGGCGCTAGTGCTGGGTAGCTCGCTTTCAGCTCT